>NW_027421656.1:0-50527 GCF_009905375.1 Apium graveolens
TTCTAATCCTGACATGCAAGATGAAGTTCATATTTTTTATTAATTTTTCATATGACTAAAATTGATATATCTTAACATCCGTACGGTTGGATCGTCGAAAAAATCATTTTAGAAATTTATCTTGTAAACCGGAAATCTCATTTATAGAGTACTTTTACAATGGTTTCCTGAAAAACCATTGTGTAAAGATAAAATAAGACAACGCTTTTTTTTATTATAATAACCGTTGTGTGAGCATATCAGCTTTTTTTCAATCTAACGGCTAATATCTAATCTCATTTCAATCAAGGGCTATCATTCAGACACTTCAGCAATCCGAGTAAAATGTTTACAACCAATCATGGGGTGCCACCTCATCAGGTGGTGCCCATTGAAATTATAAAATAACTATTTCAGACAACTGTTTTGTTCCGTTGTATGAAGTTTTCTAAGACAACCCTTGTAAAAACTGTTATGTGAATTACACAACGTAATATCTAAAAGCTTGTATGAGACCAACTAAGACAACACTTTTGTTTTAACATAAAACCGTTGTATAAGAATTCGGCTATTTTTCGATCTAACGGCCAATATCAAATCTCATATCAATGAAGGGCTCTCATTTCGCCACGTCAGCAATCCTTGTGAATGATTTACCACCTATCACGTGCTGCCACCTCAATACGTGGTACCCATTGAAATTCCTCAGACAACGGTTTCATTCCGTTGTTTGATGGTTTAGAGGACAACCTTTCTAAAAAACCGTTGTCTTAATTACACAATGTAATGTCAAAACTGTTGTCTTATATCCCTATACGTTAACATAGTAACAACGGTTTGTAATCGTTATGTTAAAGATCTACAACAACACTATATTTAAAAAACTGTTGTTTGACTCGATGAGAGGATACAACTTGTACAACAGTTTAAAAAAGATGAATATCCGTTGTTTGTTCTGGAGCTCACACAACTGTTTTTTCTGTAAAATCAATTAACCGTTGTATGATTTTTTAGGACGACGGTGTTTTTTTTTAACCGTTGTTTGTCAAGTGTTGTCTGATTGCATTATCAATTGAAATCCGATAATATTCTTGTACCGAAATCATTAACATATCATATGATATTATATATCAGAGTCCGTAAAATATCGTAACACAAAATCATGTATGTATCGCAAATATTTGAAAACAAACACAACACAACAGTTTTAAAAAGGTAGGGTTTGAAAACTCTTATGGAGTCCAAGCTACGTTTCCCGACTTCCTCTAATTCCAGGTTTTCTAATCAACAAATATCATAATGTTAATCAACATTCCTACTCTCATCACCAACTTAAATTCTAGTAATAAGTTCAATAATTCATAATTTTCAATATTCGACCGACTCGAAATAAGTATCAATCCTTGGTCGAAACGGACGGTCAAAGTAGTCTTCTAGAGTTGACTTTACCGAATGTTACTATTACGTGACTCGCACTCTATCATTTTAATAAATTTTATAATAATATTTTAATACGAAACCACCTCGCGGAGCTTCTTGAATTCTTGCAATATTTATCATAAAAGTTTCATTTCGATAAAATGAATTTAATTAGGTGAAAATCATTTTAAAAGTTCGGTCATCTATAATAACTCCCCCCTCAAGAACATCATGTTCTTCAGGCAACAATAATCAACCTTAAAACTAATTAACTAAACATCAAGATAATATCAAATCAATCATCAAAATCATACTTATATCCAAGATCCTTACTTTTCTTGAAATTTAAAACTTAAACAAAGTTTGGATGAAGGTTTATACTTTTCTTGGTAGCTTGGGAGATTCTCTTCTTTATGGTTGAATCTTGGGAGGATTGGTTGTGCTTAAGGATCCTAAATCATGCCATGAAAATCAAGAAAAAAAAAGAGATTTTCGGAGTTACTATTCACCACCAATTTTGAGCAAGGATTTGACTATGCTATACTAATCCAATGGCCATGAAATTTTGAACGTACCTTTTACATGATATGAGGAATCTTTGGTTAAAATTTGGTGATATTTAAATGAGTAGAACATGAGATGAATTTTTCTTTCCATGGTGTTCTTGAAATCAGCATTGTGTTTTGTAGAGAGAAGAGAGAGAGAGAGAGAAAGTTTTGTTGCTTCTTGGAAATGCTTCTCTTGGAAGATTTGTGAGATATGATTTAGTATATATCCTAGTACTACTAAATTCATGAATATCTTGGCTAGCATCCTAGATTTGTAAGCTATTCTACTTAATTTAGACTTTAGGTTTACTATTATAGCCTTTAGGTTATCATTTCCTATCTAGCTAGGTTTCTATTTGGTTACTTGACCATGGTTAGTTTCTTACTCTAGTTAGCTTGTATATTTAGCTTAGTTTGATACGTTTATTTATTCGTTTACTTGTTCGCTCTGTCACTTATTTTTTTCATAATAAATTCTCGTAAACGGTTCACGGTGTAAATTCTTCTTATACGTTCTTTATGTTTTGAAGTATCGTACTTGGATTTTAATTTGTAGGATTTTAAATTTATAATTATATCGTGATTCTCGTAATCCTTGATGGTTCATAGATACGGTTATTTTTCAAAGTTCGTTTTCTTCGAAAACTAATAGCGTTTACATACACTCATTTGGTACGTATAATCACAATATCAACTCGGAATCTTAAATTAAAAACTCGTATATGGTGTGGTCGTAAAAGTTTTTATTAAACCGCAAGGTTACCATTTATAAAGGTCTTTTACCGATGTCAAAAATTTGGGTTCTTACAGTTTGTGTTAGGAGGGAAGGCAAAAAATGGCTAGGGGAGAATCAATTGTGAAAATTTGGTTAAGGCGGGGAAGAAAAGGGGAGGTAACGGACAATTTTTAAAATGAGTTTTAGACATCGCTTTAGGACTAGGCTGATGTAGCCGTATTTCAGAAAAAAATGAGAATAAACAACAGTTACATCTTTACTGATGTCTACAACTCTTTAACATTGTTTAAAAACCAAGTGATGTTAAAACTTCTTTAACATTGGTGGCATTTCAACCGATGTTAAATGGGTGATGTCTATTGCTCTGTTTCTTGTAGTGCTTTCTCAGAATCAGCTTCTCATTCATCTCTGGTAATTTACAACATGGATTATATATTCTGCATCCTGTTAAATCTAGTTCTGCATCTCAATTTTTCACCCAACAAAGCTGCTTGTCTCTCCATATCAACTGAAGCTAAACCGTGGCATTTGAGGCTTGGAACATTTGTCCTTTCAGCAACTTAGAATCATTCAACCTAGTTGTTCTATTAAGAATTGTACAAAAGTAGATTCTTTCTGTCATATTTGTCCTTTAGCTAAACATCATAAGAAGTCTTTTCACATAGTTCAATCAAGACTACTGCCATTTTCCAGCTTATCCATGTTGATATTTGGGGCCCTTATAGGGTTAAAATCACAATGGATGTACTCAGTTTGTTATTATTGTAGACGATTATAGCCGATATAATTGGATTCATTGATCAATATAAATCAGATGTTGTTATGTTCTGACTCAATTCTTAACTCTGTTGAGACTCAATTCCATACTTCCGTTGGTTGTGTTAAAAGTGATAATGCAAAGGAACTCGATGAAGGTGCCATGAACAAGTTGTACCAGGCTAAAGGAATTATACATAAGACTACTTGCAGTTACACACCACAACAAAATGATGTAGTTGACGCAAGCATAAACATCTACTAGACACTGCCCGCTCTCTTGCTTTTCAATCTCGTTTACCTATTGTTATTGGGGAGAGTGTATATTATGTGCTTGTTATTTATTTAACCATATGCCCCTTCATAATATTAACAATGATACACTCTTTCGAAGACTATACAACAAACCTCTTTGTCTTGATAATTTGAGGATTTTTGGCTGCCTCTGTTATGTTTCTAATAACACACCTAATCGTTCTAAATTTGATCCTAAAGCCTACCCTTGTGTTTTCATTGGCTACCCTCCACATATTAAAGGATACAAGATTCTTGATTTTAAAACTAAAAAGATTTTTATTTCTTGAGATCTTAATTTTCATGAGCATCATTTTCCCTAGCACATTATGCCAACACCTTCTGATTCTCAATATAATACAGTTATTTTCTTGCTTAATGTTACTTCCACTAAATTATTTTATTCTTATGATATATCAAATGATACTTTTTCTAACACTAATCCTAGTGATTCTACTCAAATGATGGTAACCATGACCGTTCTTCCACCACATTGTCACCAGATAATTCTGTTTCTGAAAACACTCAATCTGATAATTCATCTGATATTTCTTCTCAAAATGCCACTGTTGTTCCTTAAGGCAATCTACCAGGGTCAGAAAGGCTCCTTCTTATTTGAATTCTTATCAGTGTCATTTGACACATCTTGAAAGTCTCAATGCATCACCTCATTGGTGTAATTTAGTTCTGTATGACGCTTTTCCATCTACACACAAAGCTTTTCTTTCACACACTAGCTTTATTGTTGAACCTAGAAATTATATCGAGGCTTCTACACATCCTTTGTGGCTAGAAGCTATCAATAAGGAATTAAAAGCCTTAGCAGATAATCACAATTGGGCTTTAGTTGATTTTCCCCCGCGGAAGAAAGCGATTGGTAATAAATGGGTTTTTAAGGTCAAGCTCAATTTTGATGGTTCTTTAGAACGATACAAAGCTCTTTTAGTTGCAAAGAGCTTCAATCAAAAGCATGGTATTGATTACGATGAAACATTTTCACCTGTTATAAAGATGACAGCAATCCTGTGTTTGATTGCTCTGGTAACTAGCAAAAAATGGAAACTATTTCAGTTGGATGTTAATAATGCGTTCTTGCACAGTGATTTAAAGGAAGAAGTTTATATGAGGATTCCTGATGGTGTGCCTCATCTACCTAACCAAGTTTGTCGTTTAAAGAAGTCTTTATATGGCCTTAAACAGGCATCCTGAGAATGGTTTTTTAAGCTTTTACGGGAGTTGCTTTTACAAGGTTATACCCAATCCAAAAACGATTACAACTTGTTCACTAAATTCACTGGAGGCCAGATCACTATTGTTGTTGTTTATATCGATGATATTATCGTCACAGGTGATAATTTGGTGGAAATTGATGAGCTTAAATCTCATCTTCATCGGGAATTCAGTATTAAAGACTTAGGCGAGTTTCATTATTTCTTAGGACTTGAAGTTGGATATGTATCTGAGGGTATAGTGTTAACACAACGCAAGTTTGCTACTGAGTTGCTTCAAGGTTGTTCTTTGGATATTACTCGTTCTGCTGTTACTCCCCATCCTCTGCATCAGAAGTATAACATGTCTAATGATGATTTAATTTTTGATCCTGAAATGTATAGGTCACTAGTAAGTAAGCTCAATTATCTTACCAACACTCATCATGACTTATCATATGTTGTTCAAACGTTGAGTCAATTTATGCAACACTCTCGTTCCACTCATTCGGCTGCTCTTACTCATACATTACGTTATGTTGCACAATCTACTGGCCAAGGTATTTTGCTTAAAGTCTCGGATACTTTAACTGTCCAGGCTTTCTCAGATTCCGATTGGGCTTCTTGCCCTAACACTAGACGTTCCATTACAAGTTACGTTATTCTATTTGGAAATTCCCCAGTCTCCTGGAAGTCTAAGAAGTAGGGTACTATATCACGATCATCTTCTGAATCCGAGTATCGTGACATGGCTTTACTTGGTTGGTTCATCTTTAACTGAACTTGGCCTCACTAGTTTAACTCTGATTACTCTTCATTGCGATAATCAATTAGCACTTTACATAGCTAAGAATCCCGTCTTTCACGAGCGTACCAAATATATAGAATTTGATTGTCATTTTACACGTGAAAAGGTGTTACAAGGGCTCCTGCAATTATCATATCTTCCTACTACTCACCAACTTGCCGATGTGCTTACAAAGGTCCTTCCTTCTCCTCATTTTAAAGAGCTACTCAGCAAGTTCGGTATGTCTTCTACATCCTCCAACTTGAGGGGGGATATTGGCTATATTGATCCTGGAAATATTGATTCAGGACCACATCCACGTCAGATATGCGAGCCATATCATTAGCATCATTTCTATTTCTATCATTTCTATTACAGCTGGCACATCCCGCACATATTGTATATAAGTTCAAGAATTAGTTAGGCTCAGAGTTAGTTAGATCAATTACTCTCTTTCTTTTCCTCTGTCTTTTTATAATCTATCTTCATAATAATATGTAAATATCAAATCTTATAGTTACAGTTGAATGGCGTTCTTGAATCTCATCTTTTACCATTGATATTGCTCATATTAAAGTGAAGATAAACTATCAATTTTAATTTTGTTGTTTCATCTTTTTTTATACCATTAAATTCTTTCAATACACATATTTTAAAGATGATATATTATTTAATTTTAAATAAGATCTTTACTATTTTAATTTAATGTCAGTTAGTAAAATTTAATTTCTTGAAAAATATTGAATTATTATTTAATTGATTAAATTATATTTTACTAATCATGTATTTTTTTATGAAAATCTTATTTTTAAATAATACAAGAATTTAATTTCAGTGTACAATATATACTTACATTTAATGTAATATTTGAATCAAAATTGAGCCTTCAATTATATTTAAAATTAAACAGATTTATTATAATACTGAACCAAACATATAATATCATCAATCCCGTACCAACTTAACTCATTTTTCATTCCAAACTCATACGGCCTAGTGAACCAAAAGGATCCCAAAATGTTAAGATATAAGTAACTTATGTACATTATTTTAAAAGATTATTTTAAATATATAAGATATAGACAAGCATCAACCCCCTTCATAGACACACATATGATATATATGACCAGATACATGCATAAGGAACAAATATTCTACAGCTTTCTGCTATCAAAAATACAGGTAAGCCCACAATTCTTCTAAAAAACATCGTGAAAATTCAGTGCCAGTGGCCACCTTTTGTATCAAGAATTTTAGAAAATATTTATTGACAGTGATCTAACATTTTTATTTTTGTATACCTTTTTTTGTTAAATCAAGCTGTTTTCACAGGGAAATTAAAAAGATTCTGTTAAAAGTAAGTGCTAGATGTTATAAATCTTGAATTGTTTGTTTATCTTGTTGTATGATATCAAGCTATGTACCTTGTGTGTTTGTTTATGATATCCTACTGAGTCCTAGAGATTTGGGGCTAAGAGAATTTATGACTAAATTTTGAGGTCAGCCAGAATCGGATTTTAATTAATTAATTTAGTGACTTGGAAGACAGCAGGGAGTTTAGTCACTGCCCTGATTTTGCATCTTCTTATATATCAACTCAAGTCTCACATCAAAGAGTCAAAGCTAAGATTTCTTTTAACATAACTATGTAATTAAGAAAATTATTTAACTGTAGCCATATAACTTCTTTATCAACTAATATTGTAGTTTACCTGTTAGTGTGTTTTGACTAATGTACGTAATCATTGATGATCTTCGGGTTCGTTCTTGACATTGTTAATTTAGCTTAAGTTTCCTGTCAGACCCTATATTTTGCTTCTAGTCTTTATAGTATAAACCTTCTACTAAATAGACAATTACAATAATTGTCTTAATTTTACAATATTCATGTGTGGAATGTTGTTGATCATGATTCATGATAATCAACCATTTGCACACCTTTGTAATTGTGTGTTGGAAAATTGGGCTTAGAGGAATTTCTGTAAACATTTAAAGAGAAAATTAGTGTAGTTCTTGCTAAATTTGTTTCAGTAAATCTTCAGTTATCTTCTTTCCAGATGCGCTGAACAGTACGCATGATTTTAAATGCTTCACTTTTTCACAGATCACATTAGTTATGGGTCCCTGTAAGATTAAGTGGACTGTTGAAGAGGAAGACGATATGAGAGCTGGAATAGCCAAGCATGGTGCCGGTAAATGGCGGGTTATTCTCAAAGACCCCCAGTTCGGAAGTGTCTTGCGTAGGCGCTCAAATGTGGACCTCAAGGTACGATGAACCTTGCACACCTTCTTTCATTGCTGATAAAAAACTTTACTCACAGTTTGAATATGAACAGTAATAACAATCGGGAAGCTAATGCCCATACTATTATAGATACCGTTGGCAAAATAATATATGCAAGCCTTTCTTGGTGTCCTTCCTTTTCTCCGATTTTTTCAAACAAATATTGTTAGGACTTTCAGGACAAGTGGAGAAATATGCAAATCATAACGAATGGCCAGCCTCGAAACAGATGCAAGCCTGTACCAAAGAAAATGGAGGAGACCAGCCGAAGCTGTGGTAAATTTGTGGCTCTTACTAGTGAGGGCTCTGATGAAGATGAAATCGCTGAACCCGAGCCACCATCCTTATTTAAAGAAGCATCACATGAGCGTGTTTTTGAAAAGCTAACAAGGTTTTCGTTGGAAGATACAAGAACTGTTCCATTTGATGGAAAACTCATCGAGGTAATTAATCTTTTTTGGTTAGAAGGGGGAAATAAAGCAGTTTCTATAATTTATTTCTCTGCTGCAATCTGGTCTTTCTGCCTTTATTCTTTAAGCTTGTTCAATTCACATAGAGGGTTAATATAAAGATAAGATATATATACTTTAGAGTATTGGTAAAATCAACAAGCATATTAACTTTTTAAGCCAATATGAAGATAGACTTTTTAAGTCATTTGATGAGTTTTGTTTCTCATTGACTTCATTGTGAAGTTCCAACTTTGAGATGTTATTCCTCTAATCATAAGCTTGATTTACTTGAGAGGGTTACTGAAAAGATCAGATACACATACGATTATTGTTGATTTTCTGATATCGACAAGCATATTAACTTCTTAAGTCAAATATGCTCTCATTGTTTGTTGTTGGCTTTATTGTGAAGTTTCTATTCTTAAGTTGTAAATTATAAAGATTTTAAAGAAAACAAATTTAGGGTTTAGTTTCATCTATATATAATTAGGAAACATATCTATTGATAAACTCGATTTCTGAAGGGACTTGGTCAATGCTTGATGATCATAAGTTGTGTCATATATGTTCATAGTAAGGTATCACTGTCCATTACAGTAAAAGTAAAAATTAATTTGAAAGTACTGCTCATGGGTTTTCAATCAGGTCGTATACATAAAATATTTTGCTACTATAGTTGGTGTTTTATGATGTGTGGCTGTTGTTACTTGATCTTGAATCAGTAGAAAGTAGACACCTTGTTGTGCATTAATGATTCGTATCTTTTGGTGTTACTCTTTTAGAGTTTCCATTATTTCATTGTCTGCTATAATGAAATTGAATTTTCTATTTTTTGTTCTTCATATACCAAGCAAGTATCAACTTTCTATATCTATGTACATTTAGTTTGTGGATATGATAGGTACGGAAGTTATCTGTTTGATCTTCTTTGAGATTCTTTGGTTTTATTTGCTTTATCTTCTTTTCTGGACACTTACTATTGTTCTCATTAATTTCATCGCGATAAGTTTGACGGATACCTGTGACTCCATGCTCCTTATATAAGCTCTTTGTGGTGAGAACTATTGAATTTTCTAGTACAAATTACACTTACTTTTTTGATAAATTCTAATCTGATCAGTAGAGTGTGTCATGTACTAATCTCAATTCTTCACTCATTACCTTTTCTTAGTTTTCCTGTTTTAACCAAAAAGCATGATCTTGAAGAAGTTCAATGTGCAAATGAGTGAAGAGATTAAGTTTTTTGTCTGAGTACTATGATCCCTTGAAGTACAGTGGTATACAAATATGTATGTACATGCATGCTAATGTATTACCGATTTTGTACTACAAAAAAACTGTTTGCTAGTCTGTGGGCTGATTTTTATGAATAACTATGCTGAGCCTACAGCATCATGTAAATTTTAGAGCATCAGTATATACTGCATTAGTCTCAACTTCTATTGATATAAACTCTAAGATTTTATGATTAATCTTAGTTCTAATGGATATCTTCATAGTGCAGATATATGTGTTTGAAGGTCTCGCTAAAGCTTATTGTCGATTTTGATTATCTATTAAATTATGACCAGATAAGTTGCGTATTATAGGTTTAGATCCATTAAACCAAAAATGTTCAAGTGAAGTATGGATTATGTTTTAGGCCCTAGCAAATTATAAATACATATATCACTAACAAGTAGAGCATCACAGGATTTCTTGAGGCTTATCCTTATGAAAAAAGACCGAGTTTTCTAATCAGTAATATTTAATAAGTAAATCTCACATGTGCAGCAAGGAATGGAGTATGATTCAGCATACTCATACAGCCTACGGAGCGAAGTTAATGCAGAGCTGATAAGTATAGGGCTGATGAGCCCTGAGGATATTGTTGCTGCTGTTGTAGAAGCAGTTAAGGAGGCTGAAGCTGCTATGGCAGAGGCTGAAGAGGCGGAAAAGGAAGCTGTAGAGGCTGAAAATACCGCAGAACAATTAAAAGCTTACAGTGAAAAATTAGAAAAGGAAATAAGGGAAAAGAAGGCTAGGCCTGGTAATATATCATTCATTCTAATGCTTTCTGCGGTCCAATTTTACTTTTTGTTCTAAATATCTCCCTTTCAAAAATTTAAGTCGTTTTCGATCAAATATGATTATATTAACTTCTTCAGATCCACCCTTACTCTCTCTCTCTCTCTAAATAAGTTTTTTTTCTGCTAAAACTGTTTTTGAGTTTTTAAAATTATATAACAAGTTACTGCAGAAGTGATAGGAACATTCTATTACAAGCTTCAGAATATTGATTCTATGTTTCAACTTATTGTTTATTGAACAAACGCAGGTTATGCAGTACCTAAAAGAGGAAAAAAAGGTCGCAGCAAGCGCTGAACTTCTGGTTGCTGCTGGCTTTTGCAAATCATCACTATTAAATATAGGTGGTTCTGTAATGTTGGATTAATATATCAATTACTGGGCTTGTTTTTCTTACTTTAGAATTTGATGATAATGCAAATATAATGCATTGCAGGTGTAGAAATGAGAACTAGAAGATATTATTTTCTGTAATCCATCTGAATCTGTTTTACAAACTTAACAAACTTATGAAGAAGAAGAATAGAGTCTTATACACACTGCTACCACTTTTCATTACTACCACTTTTGTCACTTTCTCAATGACTATATATATATACTGCAAATTGTGTCCACAGAAACTGTAACAGAATGCTGAGCTGGGCATTAGCTGGCAGAGATGAAGTCAGAGATTGTTGAGAATGATTCAAAATTATTTGAATTGTTTTCTTGAATATTTGTTGATTAGTTTGTTAGGTGTTTTTCAAATAATTAGTAGATAAGATAAATTCTAGTTTTTAGGAGTTTTAGTTTTTTTTAGTGTATAAAAACACACGTTGGTTATCAGAAATTAGATAGAAGTATGTATCTCATTTTATTCACTACTTCTCTATATTTTTCTCTCTTTCTTTTATTAGTCTAAACACCACACCAACAGTGGTATCATGAGCCTTATTGATCTTAAGGGTCTGTGATATAACATAGCCATGTCTTCAAATCAAACACCAAATCTTTCTCCTCCATTTTTTAGTGGTGAAAATTATCAAGTATGGGATGTTAAAATGAAAACTCATTTGAAAGATTTGGGTTTATGGACATGGGTGAAAAGTGAGAGGGAGATACAACCTCTTACAGACAATCCTATTCTAAATCAAATCAAGTTTCACGAAAATGAGTCAAGTAAGGGTCTAAGGGCTTTATCAATTATTCATACGGCCGTGTTAGAATCGATTTTCACAAGAATTATAGCTTGTGAAACAGGAAAAGAGGCTTGGGACAAACTAAAAGAATTGTATGAGGGCAACGCAAGAATAAAGAGGATGCAAGTTTTAAATCTCAAAAGGGATTTTGAGACTTTAGCCATGAAAGAAAAAGACACTATACAAGATTATTATAAAAATTTGATGGGTGTTGTTAACAAAATGCGGCTGATTAGAGAAGATGTGCCTGATAGCAAAATTGTAGAGAAGATGTTTGTGAGTTTGCCTGAAAGGTTTGAGTCAAATCTTTCATCTCTTGAAGATTCAAAAGTTATAAGTGAACTATCATTATCCGAGCTAATTAATTCTCTGCAAGCTCAAGAACAAAGAAGAGCGATGAGAAACAAGGAAACTGAAAATGCGGTGGAAGGAGCTTTTTTGGCAAAAACTCAAAAGCAAAAAATAAAATTTACTCAATGTGGTCATTGTAAGAAGAATGGACATGAAGAAAAATAATATTGGAACAAGGAAAGACCTAAATGCTTTAAATGCAAGAGGTTTGGACATGTGCAGAAGTATTGTAGAGTCAAGACGGAAGAAAGTGTCAATAAGACACAAGTATTTGATGAAGAACTATTTTGATATTGGAGAGAAGTGCTCCAATGTGTACGTTGGTGAGAAGTACATCAACATGAAACTGTGGAGAGAAGGGCTCCCAAATGAAACTGTGGAGAGAAGGGCTCCCAAATGAAACTGTGGAGAGAAGGGCTCCAACAACAATGGTGATGGTGGGAAGTACAGCATCATCGAATTAATTTTTAGAATTTTGAATTATGAGGGAGTGTTGAGAATAATTCAAAATTATTTGAATTGTTTTCTTGAATATTTGTTGATTAGTTTGTTAGGTGTTTTTCAAATAATTAGTAGATAAGATAATAACTAGTTTTTAGGAGTTTTAGTTTTTTTTAGTGTATAAAATCACACGTTGGTTATCAGAAATTAGATAGAAGTATGTATCTCATTTCATTCACTACTTCTCTATATTTTTCTCTCTTTCTTTTATTAGTCTAAACACCAACAGAGATGAGGTGGCTAGAGTAATGGCTGAACGTATAGGACCAACACCCCCCCTCAAGTTAGGTATTGTAGGAGACTGAGGATCATGAAATCCTAACTTGGAAAGAAGCTCTTTGAAATATAGAGAAGGCAAAATCTTAGTAAACACATCAGCAAGTTGACAATGAGTAGGTAAATACGTGAGTTGAATTAAGCCCTTCATAACTTTGTCCCTTGTAAAATGACAGTCAATCTCAAAATGCTTCGTACGTTCATGAAATACAGGATTTTTAGCTATATGTAGTGCGGACTGATTGTCAAAGTGAAGAGTAACCGGCGTAAGACCTGAAACACCCAATTCCACCAATAAACGAATAAGCCAAGTGACCTCAGAAGAAGCAGTTGTCGTTGCCCTGTATTCATCCTCGGAAGAGGACTTAGAAATGGTACTTTGTTTCTTCGATTTCCAAGAAACTGGTGAATTTCCTAATAGAAGAACATATCCTGTAATAGATTTCCTTGAATTAGAACAAGCAGCTCAATCAAAATCAGTAAAAGCCTGAAGCTTTATGTCAGTATTTGCTTTAAGCAGAATACCCTGACCAACAGTATGTGCCACATATCGAAGAGTGTGTGTTAAAGCAGCAAAATGAGTAGTACAAGGACTGTGCATAAACTGACTAAGAGACTGCACAGTATAGGCTAAATCAGGATGAGTAGTTGTTAAGAAATTTAATTTTCCATCTAGAGACCTATAGTCATCAGAATTTGACAAAGAATCACCTTCACCAGCTGAAAGTTTCATATTTAAAGGCAATGGAGTCGTAGCCTTCTTGGTAAGATCAAGAGCACTATTGTCAAGTAGCTCATGAGTAAACTTCTTTTGACTCAAAAATATACCAGTAGAGAGATAGCTGACCTCTATGCAAAGAAAGTAATTTAATCTGCCAAGGTCTTTAATACCAAAAGTCTGATGCAAAAAAACTTTAAGTTCAGAAATAGCTTCATGATCAGTACCTGTCAAGATAACATCATCTATATATACTGCCGCAATGCAGATTAAACCAGCAGTGCTTCTGATATAGAGACTATAATCATTTTTTGACTGAACAAAACCTTGAAGAATAAGGGTATGAGTCAATTTGGAATGCCACTCTCTAGAAGCCTGCTTAAGCCCATAAATTAATTTTCTGAGTCTGCAAACCTTTACTAAAAGGATTAGGAACACCATCTGGCACTTTCATATACACTTCCTCGGATAGATCACCATGTAAAAATGCATTGTTCACATCGAGTTGATGAACAAACCAATCAGAAGAAGCAGCAACAGCTAGAATATACCTAATAGTAGCCATTTAAACCACAGGAGAGAAAGTCTAATCAATACCATATTTTTGGTTAAAACCCTTGGCTACTAAACGGGCCTTGCATCTGCTTTAAGTTTAACTTTATATACCCATTTAGAACCAATTGCCTTTTTTCCTTTAGGTAAATCAGTCAATTTCCAAGTATTGTTAGCAGATAAAGCTACTAATTCTTTGTTCATTGCTTCAATCCAAAGAGGATGTTGTGAAGCTTCTGAATAAGAGGAAGGTTCAATTATATCACATATCTTAGAGATAATACATTTCTTCTCACAAGGAAGGTCAGAAAACTGTACTAGATTACACCAGTGATTAGACAGCAAAACTGTATTGCAGTAAAAATCTTTTAAGTATCCAGGAGGCTTATGATATCTGGTTGATTGTCTTAAAGAAGGCAGATGAGTATCCAGAACAGAAGTATTGATATTATGCACTAAAGAAGGGTCAGTCGAAGAAATACTATTAGTATCATGAGTATTTGAAGAATTAGGAGTATTTGAGAGATCAATGTAAGAATTCAAAGTTGGACTGTTAGTATCAACTGAACTAGCGTTTCCATCAGAACAAGGAAACATTTACTCATGATTAATGATAGATGAAAAAGGAGTGACAGAAGAAAGATAAATGACTGTTGGATAAGATGAAGCGGAAGTTTCATTTTGAAATAAGAAGGGAAAATGTTTTTTAAAGAATGTGACATCTCTGGAAGTAGTCACTTTGTTTGTAGCAATGCCTAAAACCTTTTATCCTTTAATATGTATTAGGAATATCCTAAAAATATCCCAGGAATAGCTCGAGGATGAAATTTGGTTCTGTGGACAGTTAGAGTGTTAACAAAACATAAGCAACCAAATGTTCTAAGATGGTCTAATTCTGGAGGTTGATTAAAAAGTTTGAAATAAGGAAAGTGATTATTGATACTAGCTAATGGCATTTGATTAATCAAATAGGTTGCACAAAGAATACACTCATCCCAATATCGAAGAGGTACTTTAGACTGGTAAGATAAAGCTCGAGCAGTTTCAAGCAAGTGTTTGTGCTTTCTTTCTACTACCCCATTCTGTTGGGGTGTGTATGCACAACTTTGTTGATGAAGAATACCTTGCTTTTGACAGAAAACTTGCAAATCACCTTCACAAAACTCCTTTGCATTGTCAGATCTTATACTTTGAATCTTAGTTTTGAACTGAGTTTCAACATAGGCAGCAAATTTCAACAAAACAAAAATAACCTCAGATTTAGGTTTTAACAAATGAACACAAGTAAATCGGTTGTAAGCATCAACCACAGTTAAAAACTGATTACAACCATTTGGAGTTTTTGTTTGATATGGTCCCCAGATATCTAAATGGATCAATTCAAATACACCTTTTGTTTTGATACAACTACAAGAAAAAGACTTTCTAGTCTGTCTTGCTGCAGGACAAACTTGACAGATGAATTGATTGGCACAATTTTTGGTATCACATTGTGGATTTACTAGCTTGAGATGAGAAAATGGTTTATGCCACATCCTTAGATGCCATAACTGGGCTTCTTCAACTATTGTGCAACATATTTGTGACTCGGTTTCTTCAGGTTCAGTATGATATAATCCATTGTGAAGACTACCAAGAAGCATTTGATTCCTCTGTGAAAGGCCCTGAACATAACACTTGTCATGAATGAAAACTACTTGACAACTCAAATCCTTACATAACCTCTTAACCGAAATCAGATTGAAATAAAACTCAGGAACATAAAGTACATTATATAAAATGATGTCATTATTTAGAGATATTTTTCTTATATGAGTTATCTGAACTTTTCTCCCATCTGGAACAGTAATAAACTTATTGCTACCAGTAACTGATTTGTAATCTTTAAATAGATCAATATTAGAGCAAATATGATATGTTGCCCCACTGTCTATAATCCAATCTTTATCATATTTAGACATAAGACATATATTTCCTGCTAGAAGAGCATGAGTGTTCTAAGAGTCCTCATTTTGCTTGACAGAAGAAAAACCAGATTGCTGACGTTTGTTTAACATTTCCAGAAATTGATTGTACTGAGCAGCAGAAAAAGTGGTGGAGGATGAGCCTTCTTCTTTAATCAAATCAGCTTGAATTGTAGCAGCAACCTTCTTATCCCTGTTAGATTTGAACCCTGGTGGAATCTTGCAATGAGTGCGGAAATATTGAGGTTTTCTCCCAGGAGCACCTGCCTGAACTCCTTTTGTAGTTTTGTTAGGTACAAACTGATTCTTGTTAAACATACTTTGTGGCTTAAAATTCTTGAAATTTTTCTTCTTTGAAAAACAGGCTAAAGATTCAGTTTGACTTGTCACAGATGATAACTCCTTGTGTATTTCTTCTTGAGCAAAGAGCCTATAAGCATTAGCGATGTTAGGCATAGGATATTGCATCAATATATTCCCTCTCACAGATGCAAATTCTTCATTTAGTTTCATTATAAATTGAATCATTCTTTGATCTTGCTGCATCTGATAAACCCTATGTTCCAGATTACATGTGCATTTCAAACAGGTACAAGTAGGAAACGGATTTGCATCATTGACTGCATCCCAAATCATTTTAATTTTAGTGAAGAATTCAGATATATTATTAGAACCTTGACTCAATTCAGCTAACTGCTGCTCCAGTGAATACACTTGTGTCATGGATGTATAGCCAAACCTTTCCTCTAGTTCAATCCAAATTTCACGCGCACTTTTGAGAAACAGAACACTTTTAGCTATCACATCATCCATATTGAACAACAACCAAGCACACACTAGATCATTACACCTTTCCCAGGCTTTATACTCAACTGTAGTTGGTTCAGGCTTGCTTATAATACCATCAACAAAATCGATTTTAATCTTAGCTAATAGACTTAGCATCATCGAACATTTCCAGTTATTGAATCCAGTATCATTGAATTTGACGGATACTAACTGAGTAGTATTAGAATCAGAAGGATGAATGAAATAAACACGGGTAGGATCCTTATTAGGTGGTAAACACGGTCTAGATCTAGTTTCAGACATAGTGAATCGAGTAATGAATTGATTTATTTTTGAAGATTGGTGAATTAACAACAAATCATTGCTTAGATTGAAGAGAATCAGAATATACTGGTCTAATCACAAAATTAACAATAAATCGTTGCTTAAATTGAAGAGAATCAAAATATACTGATCTAATCACAATTTTGATGAAGAAAATTAATGAATTAACGATAGATCGTTCCCAAATTCTATAAACAACTAATATGCACACACAAAACATTTATACATCTCAACCAATATCAACAAAACACTAATCGTTACTAATCGCAAAGCTTGAAATCAGAAATTATTATGAACAATGAAATTGCTAGGAAATATCGATGACGACGAATCGAATAAATCGACGATCTATATAATGAAGAATTGAAGACAAGAACAAGATCACCTGAAAAGAACACCGATTAACTGTTGATTTTGATTGAAATCATGCTCTGATACCATGATGATAATGCAAATATAATGCATTGAAGGTGTAGAAATGAGAACTAGAAGATATTATTTTCTATAATCCATCTGAATCTGTTTTACAAACTTAACAAACTTATGAAGAAGAAGAATAGAGTCTTATACACACTACTACCACTTTTGTCACTTTTTCAATGACTATATATACTGCAAATTGTGTCCACAGAATTTATAACAGAATGTTGAGCTGTAGTTAGCTGAGCTGGGCATTAGCTGGCAGAGATGAGGTCAGAGATGAGGTGGCTAGAGTAATGGTTGAACGTATAGGACCAACAGAATTTGCATACATGGATATGCCGAAGGAAATGAAAGACTTAGGTTTTACAGAATTATTTCTACAGTGACTGAGTTTATATTATCGGTTTCGCTAAACTGTGAACACTTGGAAATAATTCTACCAGTATGTTGTTATTTCAAATTAATGTGAAAAATGAAAATTGTATTGAATGAATAAAATGTACAGATTGTTTTGAGTTATATACAAGTTTACAAGAACAAACTTTTAGGCGGGAAGTAACTAACTCTCAACTAGATTAAATGTCTAATCTACCCTTAACTAATTTCTAACTTAACCACTATCTATCTTATGCAGTCTAATACCCTCCTTCAAATTGGTAGGTCTGAACATGTTTCGAACTCCCAATTTGCTCAATAAATACGTTAGTCTTGCAGCTATCAAAGGTTTAGTAAGTAGATCAGCTGGTTGCTGTTTGGTAGACAAGTACACAGGTTACACCAGCCCTTCCTTGACTTTATCTCTGATGAAATGGCATTCCAGCTCGATATGCTTTGTCCTCTTATGAAGAACTAGATTTTCAGCTATGTGAATTGCAGATGTATAATCACAATACAAAGGAACTGGTGTAGGAATCTTGAAATATATTTCTTTGAATAGATTGTACAACCAAGTGACTTCACATAGTATAGTTTCCAAAGCTCTGTATTCCGCCTCTGCAGAAGATCTTGCTATTGTATTCTGCTTTTTGCATTTCCATGAAATAAGTGAATCTCCTAACATGACACAATATCCAGACAATGATCTTCTAGTCATAGGACATGTAGCCCAATCAGCATCACAAAAAGCTTTCAATTTTAATGGACTTTTAGCTGATAAAAACATACCTTGGCCAGGATTACCCTTTATGTACCTTACTAATTTCAGTGCAGCCTTCCAATGAACATCTGTTGGTGCAGCCATAAACTGACTCAATATATGCACTGGATAAGAAATGTATGGTCTGGTAATTGTCAAATAAATCAACTGCCTAACCAATCTTCTGTATTGCATAGCATCAGGAAAAGATGTTCCAGAATCATACTGGAGATTATGTTGAGCTTCCATGGTTATAGCACTTGGATTTGCAGCTAACAGACCTGTATTCTCCAGCAAATTCATTGCATACTTCCTTTGATGTATATATATGCCTTCTGAAGACCTTGTTATTTCAAGTCCAAGAAAATAGTTCAAGTGTCCTAAATCTTTCAGTTTGAACTTAGAAGCAAGAAACTCTTTTATCTTTCCAATTTGCTTGACATAAGAACCAGCCAGTATTATGTCATCAGCATAAACCAACAATACTGTAACTGAAGTAACTGAATGTAGATAAAATATAGAAGCATCTCCCCTTGATTGTGTAAAGCCAAATTGGATAACAGCATCAGAAAGCTTATCAAACCACTGACAGGATTAGTGCCAACAAAAGAAGCAGGAATAGGCACACCTGGAGGCAATCTCATGTACACTTCTTCATGAAGATCTCCATTTAAAAAAGCATTGGTAATGTCCAACTGATTAATATGCCAGTTTTGAATAGCAGCAATGGATAGTACCATTCTGACAGTGGCCATTTTAGCTACTGGTGGAAAGGTTTGAAAATAATCCACTCCTGCAGTCTGTGTAAAACCTTGAGCCACCAATCTGGCTTTATATCTTTCCAAAGTACCATCAGATTTATACTTGACTTTATAAATCCATTTACAACCCATTGCCTTCTTGCCGGGAGGAAGAGAAGTAATTTGCCAAGTATTATTGGCTTCCAAAGCACTCAGTTCTAATTGCATTGCTTTACACCGGTTAGAATCTTTTATAGCTTGAGAATAAAATAAGGGTTCAGGGATGACAGTGGAATTTGCTACAAAAGCCTGATAAGTTGGTGTAAAACCTTGCACGGAATCAACAATATGAAGTGGATATGTAACAGTTATGGCACAAGTCTTATTAAGAATTGTTGGAAGACCTGTATAATCTGAGAACTTAACTGGTAATTGTTTTACTCTAATAGGTCTAGAACTTTTCTCAGGTATAGGTAATACTGTAGCAGAACCACTATCAGAAGAAGATATATGATCAGTGTTATCAGAATCATGAGAATTATCAAGATGAGAATTAACAGAAGGTGAAGTATCATGAGAATGATGTGAATCATATGAAATAGAAGGAAAATGATGATGTTCCAGCTCAGTGTGTGCAGAAGATGGAGTATTTGACAATTCTAAATCATCAATAAAAGAAGAATCTGAAGGAAACATGGTTGAAGTAATGGAAACAGATGTAGTATAGGGAAAAACATTCTCATAAAAGACAACATCTGTAGACACAAACTTATGACATGTTTCAATATTAATGAGTTTGTAGCCTTTTTGATGTTGAGGATATCCAATGAACACATATTTAGTTGCTCTTGGAGCAAACTTATCTGCTCTCTTAGACAAGGTAGAAGCATATGCAAGACAACCAAATACTCTCATATGATCATAGAGAGGTGGTTTATGAAAAAGTATTTCATAAGGAGATAAGTTGTTTAAGATTTTAGATGGAGTTTTGTTTATGATATAAGTGGTAGTGAGTAAACAATCTCCCCAAAGATGAATTGGAACTTTTGAATTGAATTTGAGAGCTCTTGCAACAGAAGAAGATGTCTGTGTTTTCTTTCAGCCCTTCCATTTTGTTGAAGAGTCTCAACACAAGAACTTTGATGATCAATTCCATAAGACTGAAACAATTTTGTAAGATCTTTATTAAAAAAATTTGAGCCATTATCAGATCTCACAATTTTAACTAAGGCTTTGAAATGATTCTTAATGTGAATCAGAAAATTAGAAAAAATTAAGAATACTTGAGATTTATTTGATATCAAGAAGGTCCAGGTACATCTACTACAGTCATCCACTATAGTAAGAAAAGAATTACAAGTAAAATATGTCTTATACTTGTAAGGCCCCCACAAATCACAATGTAACAAATGAAAAGGTTCAGTAGAATGACTAGTACTAGCTGGAAAAGAAGACCTGATTTGTTTAGCAAAATGACAAACATCACAAGGAATAAAACTACAGAACTCAACTTGAGTAGCAATAGCACTAATCTTCTGCATTACAGGAAAAGGTATGTGACCTAATCTAGAATGCCAAAGTTTTGAATTGTCTGAATGAGCAGCATTACAGTGAGCTGAAACTTGAGGAAACAGAGAAGTGAATTGTGATGAAGTTGGTAGAAGTAACTTGTACAGTGAACCTTGGAGTTTACCAATCCCCAATGTTTTCTTCATTATACAGTCCTGAATAACACACAGATGAGATAAAAATTGAAGTGTGCAAGGCACAGATAAAGTCAGTTTACTGACAGAAATCAAGTTGAATTGGAAACTAGGTACCAAAAGAACATCATAAAGAGTAAGTTCAGATGTTAACACTATAGTTCCTTTAAGTTTAACCTTTGTAAACTCTCCATTAGGTAAGTGTGTATGTGTCTGTCTCTGTAAAGCTAAGAAGCAACAAGAACAATATGAAGAGGTTATGAAAGTTACTCAGTTTTGATTGGATTAAATGAAGTTTACACTAATATTCGTGGTCAATCCTTATGATGAATCCTATCCCTCCACTAACAACTGTTTTGTCACTATTGCAACAAGAAGAACACCAGAGAAATTATGTAGCTCTGTCAAACACTACTGACTGAGTCTGCTGCTCTTATGAGTAAAGCTAGGTTTCCTAGATCTGATTTCAAGAAAACTGATGTTAAGATGCCTGATGGAAGGAGGTTTAATCTGGAGTGCACTTATTATCATGGAAAGAATCATACTAAGGATCGTTGTTTTCATTTGATTGGTTTTCCACCAAAGAATAAGCAAAATGTTGCTCCTGCTAAGGCTAATCATCAGGAGAACAATTTTGTTGCTCAAATTGCTGCTTCATCCACAGTGCCAACCTCTACTGAGAAAGTTGAAAGCTCTGCTGGTCCTGAAAACTCTGTTGGAAATTGTTTGTCTGATATTCAGTATCAACAGTTATTGAATCTTCTAAATCAAAGTCAATTGTCTCAAACAAACTTTGAACCACCTCAATCAGGTACTCTGTCTCGTTCCTGTTCACTTCTGTATGCCTTGTTAATTGTCATGCCTCTAGAGATTGGATTCTTGATTCAGGAGCAACAGACCATATTACATGTTGTCATGATTTGCTCTCTAATCTTCTTGCTTGTGATATTGATATATGTTCATCTTAAATTTTATGTAATATCCATAAATAGTAAGATTTTCTTGTGCAAGAGAGCTTAAAGCCTTTTTTAACACAAAAATGTGTGGACCATTACTCTGAGAGAAACGCATATTGATATCATCCCAAACATCACTTGCAAGAGCAATGTAAACAAGACTAGAACGAATCTCAGGAACAACAGAGTTAAGAAGCCAAGTAATTATCATATCATTGCAACGCTGCCAATGTGCAAGATAAGAAGATGATTCAGAAGGAACCTTGAATTTTCCGGTAACAAAACCAAGTTTATTCTTCGCTAAAAGTGCAAGAGACATCGATCTTTTCCATTCATTGAAGTTTTCACCATTCAAGACACTAGTAACAAGAACTTGACCAGGATGATCTAAAGGATGTAGATATAATGGATGACTCGCATCCAAAGTAACTGACTGATATGAACTTTCAAGATCAGATTCTGGAGTTTTTGTAGCATCTGTAGAATTATCCGTCGATGTAGACATAATGTTTGATGAAATGTCACACAGAGAGAGATTGATAGAAAAAGAAAATGATCGTAAAATGATCGAATTCAATCAATTTTACTATGATTACTATCAACAACCAGTAGAATGATTGTTGCAAATAGAAACACTGAACTTTACTACTGAAAGAACGAAAAACAAGAATGAAAAAAACTTGATTGAAGCTTTAATGGCGGAAAAAGATGTAACAAACTAAAGAAACAGAGATCATAGCTCTGATACCATGTAGAATTTCTAATATGAAAAATGAAAATTGTATTGAATGAATAAAATATACAGATTATTTGAGTTATATACAAGTTTACAAGAATAAACTTTTAGGCGGGAAGTAACTAACTCTCAACTAGATTAAACGTCTAATCTACCCTTAACTAATTTCTAACTTAACCACTATCTATCTTATGCAGTCTAATAAAATTGTCCGGCTTTTACTGTGTTTAATTAGGAGGCCTAAGTTTTATTCATTTTACTGGTAAAATACCGTTGAGTTTAAGCAGCCTCATGTAGTTCTTTCATTTTAGTTAAAAGTTTAAATCTCTCTGTTCATGGTTATTTTATTTTATGATGACATGAACGCAAATTTCTTCTAAATAAGACATAATTTCTAGTTAATTTTATTAAAAAAAAACTTTTTCAAATAAAACATAAATGCAAACTTTCCTCTTGACAGATCATTAACCTCAACAACACTGTTCGTAGTCATCTTTCATACAAAGTATGGAACGTGAACTTTATCGACACATTAGCGTATTTGAATTTAAATAGCTTTTTATATAATTATTAAGCAAAAACAAAATTAGGTTTTTTATTACTTATTTGATAGAAAAAGAGTTATAAGTGTTGCCAACTCCATCTCGTCTTACAGTTACTCATCCTTCAAAATCTTCTCGTGCTAGACAATTGCCTTTTAAATTCTCTTACTATACTGGTCTTCCTTCACATTTTTGCAACCAATATTACCTTAATGCTTGTACTACCTTACCTACATATGTGGTTGATCCGCCTTTTGATGCATCCACAGTGGTGTTCATGTCCTCTCAAAGTTTCTGAGCCACCTACTTATAAACAAGCTGTCAAACTGTCTGCTTGGTGTGAAGTTATGAGTGTCAAATTGGCAGCTCCAGAAGCCAACCAAACTTGGTCGATTAAGCCTTTACCACCTGGTAAGAAGATGGTGGGTTGTAAATGGTTATATAAGGTCAAGTATCTTGCTAATGGAGATGTAGATCGTGACAAGGCTCGTCTTGTTGCAAAGGGATTTACTCAAACAGCTGGGTTAGATTATTTTGAGACATTTGCTCCGGTAGTCAAGATGTCTACTCTTCATTTATTGTTTACTTTATCTGCTAAGCACAACTGGTATATCAAGTATCTTGATGTCACGAATGCTTTCCTTCATGGTATTTTAGATGAGAAAGTATATATGGCTTTGCTACCTGAGTATCATCTGTCAGCTGGTCTACTTTCTGAGTTTCCAAATCAACATTTGGTTTGTAGGCTGCTTAAGTCAATTTATAGACTTAAGCAAATACCTCGACGATTGTAACACCCCCAGATCCGGGGTCAGGGATCCGGGTCGTCACGGTCTTTCTTTCCACAATATCACTTCACTTAATTAATAATAATTAACCTTATGCTGTGACCCCACGCTAACACACACCACAACCCGTTATAGTCTCAGAGATGAAATTGAAATAAGTACAAGTCTTTGAATCCATAATTTAAAAGTTATTACAACCCAAAATGATTACTTAATAAGTTTACAATTAATTGTCATTATCTGCCACAAGTTATAATTATACATAATTGATTCTCAAAAGTAGAATGCCTGATCTACCAATAGATCTTCCTCTGCAGCTATAGCAGCTACAACATCAACGGGAAGACGCGGGACGCTTCCCACGCGCTTGCGCTGGGTCTGCTGGAGTCTGGCCATCTTTCCTAACTGTTGTTGTGTGATGAAGAAATAAAGCAAGAGTGAGCCTTACAGCTCGCAAGATAATATATAGTGATAACCATAATACAAGTATATAAATGGATACTTACTAGAATCTTTTATCAAAAGTAAGATAATTACTTACTGGATATAAGCTTAAAGGAAGATGAAGTTACCAAATACTTCACTATACTTATATCATTTATAAGGCTACTTGAACTACCACTGTTCAAAGTATTATAGGTTTTAAAAAAAAAGTCATCCCATAGATGAGACCACAAGTTAAGACTTGAATAGATTCAATCTTTGAAATATTATTGAATGAAATAAAGTTACGAGATACTTTATTTAGTCCCGATATATATCCAAATATATATCTCTTAAACATTTCCTGGAACCTCTGTTATGTAAAGTATGAACAGAGCTGGTAACATCCAATGAATTTTGGAAAGAAAAAGAATTTTGGCATAAACTCGATATCTTGCTGATCAGGCAAAGATACCAATAAGTAACATTTTCTACTAGTAGATGGATGAATCCCCCACCGGTCATCACCCTGGCCACATAAGGACCTTGTGCTGGACCGCCACCCGGCCTCTTACGCGTTGATGGACTGCCACCCAGCCACTTACACTTTGATAGACCGTACCCCGGCCTGTCGCTTATGCCGACTCAATTAGATGGGCTTACTTCCCGAACATTGGGTAAGTAATCAATTCATTTGTTTTCTCAAAACAGCAACCACGTTGCGAATGTAAAATGCACCACAGAGATGGATCCCCCAGGTTTTGAGCGAGTATTTAAATCCCCTTTGAAAGGAAGATCTTAAATATAAAAATGAGTTTTGGGGTCCACTCTAACTTTAAAAATCATTTTGAAGACTCGAAAACATTTTTAAGAATGTTTGGAGTACTGCTGATTTATTAAAATAAATCAGTCCCGATATATTAGAAAATATCTTAATATTATTATTTAAATAATATTCTCATAAAGATAATCCTTATAAAAATAATCGAAGTAGAAGTTTTAAAACTTATACTTGAAATGGATATTAAATAACCAAAGATATACTTATATGAAAGTACTATCTTTATTTGAATAATCGAAAATAAGTTTGATTCTTGACACCTTATTCTTTAATAAAATAAAGAATATATTTCAGTAATAAGCGGAGTCATAATACCTCGAATGAATATTATAAATAATATTCATTAAATAAAATAAAGGAGTCATACATCCTCAAATGAATATTCAAATAATATTCAATTAATAAAATAAAAGGAGTCATAAGTCCTCGGATGAATATTCGAAATAATATTCAATAATAAAATAAAGGAGTCATAAGTCCTCGGATGAATATTCAAAATAATATTCAATAATAAAATAAAGGAGTCATAAGTCCTCGGATGAATATTCGAAATAATATTCAATAATAAAATAAAGTTATCGAATAAATCTTATTCGATTAATAGTTTTGAAAACTATAACCATATATATATATATATAAATATATATATATAAAATCTACTCGGGATCCTCGACTCCCGGTTTTAGAAAATGTTTTCACCTTTGGGTCCCTATACTAAGGGTATATGCAATTTACCGCTATTCTCTAGCATAGGTATTATCAACTGAACCAACAGATATATATGGCAAGAATACGAAACAGGCATGCATATGTACCATATCACATGCTACAATATATCGCAAGTGTCTTACCAACTGCCTATTACACCTTACATAAATGTTTCATACTTCAATTAGTCCTTTAAGGTCTTTAACCTATGTTTCAAAGTAAGGCGAGGAGTAAGGGTTCGTTCGCGAAACGTCGTTACTTAAAACGGCCGTTTCTCCTAAACCGTTCATCGGAATCAAACGAACCACATATCAAAATGAAGCTCGTAACATGAACTATCTAAACATGGCAATGGTCAAAACCTAGCAGTGAGTTCAAGGGTTCTGATGTTAAGAACAAAAACAGTCTACGGTAAATCGGGCATTATGGCGGCTATGTTTACGCGATTTCCCAAATTTAAACCATTCCAAAACAACCACCAATCAACCCCAAATCAATCATACAACCAACATCCATCCAAAACACACTCCAACAGCCCCAACAACTCAATATTATCAACTTTATACTACCCTCAAACATGAACTAAAAGCTATACTTAAGTTCATTAACTAATTAACAAGATTTACAACTCCAAAAACACCACAAAACCAACTAATCTCTACAAACTCAACCAAAATTTAAACAAACAAGCCTCATGCTTCACATATACTATATCAATCATATTCATTCCTAATTACTCAAAACCAAAGCTAGGGTTTGGAGTTTATACCTTCCTTAGAGCTTTTAATCCATGAAAGATCCTTGAAATGCCCATGGAAGCCTTAATCTAACCTCCTACAAGCTTGTTCTTTCAAAAAAAATCAAGAACACAAAAATTAATTTCAAGAAAGTACTATTCACCATCTTCTTCCATGATTTATAGAAAAAGATTGGCTTGGAATTGGAAGCTTAAACTTATAGGAAGTATGTAACTATCCATGGGGAAGCTTAGATAAATACCTTGCTAAATAGTAAGTGGTGGAGCTTGGATCTTCATTTTTTAAGAAAAGGGGCCGAGAGCTTCATGAAGAAAATGGGGGTTTTGTGTTTTTTGATGAAAATGAAATGTTTTGGCTTGGTTGGTTGCTTTTTGTCTTGTTTTTTGGTTAATTACCTTTCTAGCCTTGACTTTGTGTGGTTTTAAATCAACCACATCTTCTTCCCCTTATGTCATGCTTATGTCACATTGCTATGTCATCATCCCTTCTAATCTCTTTGATTAGCTTCTCATTGTTTGCCTAATGACCGCTGATCTGTTATACGGTTCGCTTAACTTTCGTTTTCGTTTATCGTTTGAGGGATCATACCCGGGATCTTATTACTTAGATTCCCTTAACCTTTCTCAATATATTGTATTCCTTTTATGATCCTCTCTTATAATCCTTTAATTTAAATCATTTTTATCATGTTACCTTATACTCAATTCTTTCCGTATCTAGTGGATTTCCGGGAAAATCAAAGTGTTCGGAATTGGATTCTGACGATCTTTACATACACTTATATACCATATAGAGTGCCAATAAAATCTCAGAATATCCATAAAAGAACCCCTACCTAGTGTGGCATGAAAAGTTTTCTCATTCAGTAAAAACACTATTCATAAGGGTTTCAAAAATTTTCCAAAAATTGGGGTTATTACAGTCTCCCCTCCTTAAAAGGATTTCGTCCCGGAATCAGATAGAAAATGAATAGGGATACTCTCTTAGCATTGCACTTTCTGACTCTCGAGTAAATTTTCCCACATTGTGGTCCTTCCATCAAACTCTGAATAGTTTGATAACCCTTCTCCTAAGCACTTGTTCCTTTTCGATCTATAACCCTTTCTGGTTGCTCCCTATAGGTTATGTCTGGTCGCATGCCTATGCGCTCATATGCCCCTATTTATCTGGCATCCGAATTACACTTCCTTAACATTGATACGTGAAACACGTTATGACTTGCTACCTGTTCGGGGGTAGGGCTAGCTCATATGCTAACTTCCCAAAACGTCTTAATACATCCAAGGGTCCGACAAATTGTGGACTTAGCTTTCCTTTCTTTCCGAATCTCATCAATCATTTCCAAAGGTTTCCAAGGGGATACCTTTAACAACACTAGGTCCCCTACTTCTATTCTTTGTCCTTTCGTGTCAAATCAACATACTTATCATGTCCATCTTGGGCTACTACCAGCCGTCCTCTGATTAGATCTATCATATCCTTGGTCCTTTGGACCACTGCTGGTCTGAGCATCTTGCGCTCTACAACTTCATCCTAACATAAGGGAGATCGACATTGTCTTCCCTCAAGGATCTCATAAGGCGATACCTCAATACTGACATATGATCTATTGTTGTAAGAAAACTCAATCCTTGTTAAGTGATCATTCCAATTTCTTTCAAGTCTATTGCACTGACCCTCATCGTAGCTTCTAGAATTATAGCTTTTGCTTCTCAATACCCACTCTTTTCCAGTTCGTAATCGCTATTATCTTCCGTTCCTAATATTATACTGGTTACACCTTTGCTCGTTACCATTTTATAACCTTTTAATACACGCGTCAACCTTAGTATCAGGAATGTGTCTCCATTCCGAATACCACCATAACTTTACTACTCCTTTTTCAGTTGTTTCTATTTCCCAAAGTTTGATCAATCATATAGAAGTAAAGGAATTTGTTGAGAGATCACTATGATCATGAACACTTGTTATATCGCATAGTTAGTATAGAAGGTGGCCAGCCTTTAGTACTTGACAAGCAATTAAACAATAGATGGTATCCTACTAGGCTTCTATCACACAGATAGATAGTCATTCGGCAATACCTCCCCTTCTGGAAGGGTTGTTCTTCTCAGCTTACATGAAATAAAAAGAAGAGAAAAGAATGAACTGAAGAGAATTGTATATATAAAAAAATATACTGCCACAAAATATCTGGCTTGGAACCTACCTCTGAACTATAGAGGTTTGTCATAGGAGAACAAAACATATATGTATTTATATCAACATCAAGTATTATAGCATCGTATTTCACATGCCTAAATATTTTTGCTATTCCGTCCATCATTCTATGGACCCATGTTCTTCCTCGAGCTTATACACAATCACCTTTGAAACTCCCTCGATATTGAAAATCGAACCTGGGATCTCATTCTAGACATCATCGTTACTAGAATTCTATGCTTGCATCACAACCTTCCTCGTATAGTAATACGATTCTCTATTGATAGAAGGAATAAATATTCAATAGGTAGATACTCTACTTAATTAATCTATCAATGATAATTTATACACTACTATGACCCGATTAGTGGTACTTAATCTCAACCTCCATTCCAATACAACTCTCATGGTTGTAATCAGCTCATTACTCGCAGAATCATTGCTGCCTTACTATGGTCCACCACTGACCTACTGTCATCATTAACTTTCCATGAAATCTTAATATCTAACCATACGGAGTCCATACATGTCGTATAGAATACTTCTAAGGAGTTAACATAACCACCAATCGTAATTCATGAAGAACACTCCAAACTCTGACGTACTTTCATGACATGAAGTAGATAAAATTGCAGAAGAGTTTCAATCAAAGTAACGATAGCAGGTTAATACCATTCTTAATCATATTCCTTCAATAGAAGACTTAACTCAAAGGTTCGTTTAGTCCTTTTTGAAACATGGTCCTGGATTATTCTCAAGATAGTACCTTCTGAGATAGATAGCCCGCTCATGGTGATTACACAAATTAAACCTTTACCAAACTACTATTACGGTTGGGTATTGCACAGTCATCAGAAGGAATGTCAATCTTCCAAACCATAATACAACCTGCATAGCTTTAACCATCATCACTATATTCCTTTGGCACAAGCGCCTATAATTATCCTATTACCTTTAAAGTGTCGGCCACCTCTTTGGCCTTTCCTGATAGTAAAATTTCCTTACAGTCAATGTCATTTTAACCACCTCCAAATAAATTTTCTACCTTATTTCAATCACAGCTTATGTGAAGATGTTTTCCTTAAAATCTGATGAGTAAAAAAAAATTACCATTTTTCCATAAGTTATTGCCTCAGTCTTTAGAGGTTAATCACTGTCATGACTGACTCTCAATCATAATTAGAACATCTTTTATCTTAAGTCCTAATTGCCCTGAACAATTTCGACCATTACTGGTTCGATCCATACCTTCTCGTGGTTTAACACGTGCCTCACTTGGCATCAATATAATTACGTCATATTTCCTTTATCAACATTTCTATTCTTGAAAATTTTGAATTTTGCCTTTCTCCTTGTAAAACCTCTAAGGTTATCCTTGAATCGTTCCTCCTGTATTCCCTAGATACAGGGCATATCAAAATACCATTTACTAATACTAAAACCATTGTCTATATACTTCTGAATAATTTCTCCACTGATTCTTAAAGGTTGTTATTAGATTAATCCTTTCCAATTCATACTGTCAAAACTCATACTATCCCTATTAAGGGTGAAATGCCAACCTTTATGCATTCCCCTAGGATTAGTTTTAAGTTACCGATGTTCTATCCTTAATTCCACCTTTAAAAAGGTACATGCATCCTTCCATGGATAAATCAAGTCATATATCCCTGATAAGGGTGTCTTATTCAATCATTCCCACCTCGATAGTATATGCCTAATTTCACAATAACATCTGTATTCAAAATAAGGTCAATCAATATGGCCTCCAAAAGATAACAACGGTTATCCGCTTTTCTTGCCTAATTTGGTAACGATAACAAGGATGTTCTGGAAGATATTGGTCGTGTTCAACGTGAACCTCTTCTTAATAATTCCTTATTTACTTTTGTTGTTTATCTCAACAGTCACCTCAATGTTGGTATATCTTTCATACATGGCGTCTCGCTTTCTGGGTATCAAGCCACCGGTCTTACACTTCACATTCTTGAAGGTCACTTCCTTCATCCAATTTTTCCTAATTTCTTACTTCCTTGCCTCCTCAGTCTATCAGCGTCTCATTATTTATCCTTCGAACTATCTCAAGGTTTCCTCGAATCCTCCCAACTTACAGGGGATAAAATATATGTATCTCTTGTTCCTTCAATCATCAACTTTAACTTATGGTGAATCACCCTCATCCTGATGATTACATACTTTTCTATTTCTATTGCTACGAGTCTTAGGGTTTCCTCATACCCAACTCCCTTATCATTCCTCAAACTCTATTGCCTTTATATTCCTTTCCACTTCAGTTTCTTTTATTTTCCTTTCTCTTATCATTAATTCATGAACCAACACAACATAAGCATTGATTTCATACATCCCGTCATTCTGGATTCGTGTCCTCAGAACGAATCTTGATAACTTTTACAACTTAGATTCATAATTCATCATACTCATATGCCTTTGTTCAGGCTCTAAAGCTTTTACACTATCTCCTTATCTTTGGGAATTACTTTCCCGAAAATAATTGACTGAACTTAAATCAATTTATTATAATCTCTTGCTTCGTGCCTTCCTTGGCTTTTCACCAGCGGGTGGTCTCTCTCTTAGGAGGGTAAGTGACAAAAATAGTCTTTTGTGGTTCGTCAATCATTTAGAATCTCAAATGATTCCTGTATTTCCTTTAGCCAGGCTCTTGCCTCGACTGGGTCAGCTTGTTCCTTGGAACTCTGAGAGCTTAGCGACTTATAGGTCCTGAAAGAATTTCCTACCGCATTGTTTCCTCAAGGTGGTGGTTGGGGATAATAGTAAAGGTTTTGTTTAGGTAGATCCATGGATTGCCCAATAGGAGTACCGTCCTGGTTCTCCCTGTCTTGCTCGCTTCTGTTTCCTCAGTATGAAATGTTTCATCCTTCTCCCATAATTGGGGTTATCTTATACGTTAAAATCCTCATTTTCCACTCCATTATGTTATGGGCTCCTTCTATCTTGATGGCGTCCTCCCTGACTATCACATTTAGGGTTTGCCCTTAATCTTATTCCTTGAACTATGACTTTCATCTAAGATCTCATCTTTAAGCTCTTGAACATTTGGAACCCAAATTCTATAGGAATACCTCATTATTCCCCTTATCATCTTTCTCGGTATTAATCTCATATCTATTTGTTGGCTCTCTGCCTTCATTCATCACTCCTTTTTTTTGGGCATAATAGGATTTTCCAATAATTCGGGCTGTATTGCAATCTCAAACAGCTTTTCGGTACCGGCTCCGGCTACCTTCACTTCTATTTCCATTTTCCTCAAAATCTCTTATAAACTCTCCAAAAAGACATTATCATCTTGAGTCCTCTCCTTTTTACTAAGGGCATCAGCCACCATATTGGCTTTCCCCGAATGATAAAGAATCTCCCAATCATAATTCTTGATTAGCTCTAACCCGCCTCCTCTGGCGTATGGTTGAGCTCTTTCTACGTGAAAATGTACTAGAGCACTTATGTCTAGGTAATTCTCGCACTTCTCACCATACAAGTAGTGCCTCCAATCTTTAGGTCAAAACTATTGCCATGAGCCAAGCTCATAGGTGGGGATATCGAATTTTATATTCCCTTAATTATCTTGACGCGTACGCGATTACCTTGCTGTGCTGTATAAGAAGCACCCTAATCCTTATACGAAGCATCACTACAATTCACAAAATCTCTCTTTTTCATCCGGCAACGCCAACATATGGGTCGCCACCAACCTTTGCTTTAGTTGTTACAAATCTTTTCTCGTATTTTTTCTGTCCATTCAAACTTCTTAGTCTTATAAGTAAGGCCGCTTCAAAGGGGCTACTATCTTTACAAACTTGAACGAACCTCCGGTAGTGACCGGCCAATCCTACCTCTGGTAGTTTCCCTAACCATGGTCATCAATTCCTCAGTGGTCCTTTATTCATTCTTGTTAGGATCCTCCACGGGATTCTTCTCAGCAACAATCCCTTCTAGGACAACATCCTCAACCGCTACGTGCCTCAATATGAATATCATCTGGTCCCTCATTAGGGGTGTTCCATTGGATCCACAATCTGATCTCCATAACTAATAGAAACATCATCGCAATTGTTGCTCCTCAACCTCAGGGTCGGAGTCCCTGCTAACCATATATGATAATGAACTACGCTTCTATCACGATATTTTATAAGGGGTTCCCATAAGGGTTTTAACTGTCAGTACTACGTTAGTAGCCCGACTATGAACTTGCAAGAGTTCTTATATCTTAGTGAACTTATTATCTTAACGTCACTCATCTCTGAGGTTTATAATGCTTAGCTCTGATACCACTTCGGTAACACCCCCAGATCCGGGGTCAGGATCCGGGTCGTCCGGTCTTTCTTTCCACAATATCACTTCACTTATTATAATAATTACACTTATGTTGTGACCCCACGCTAACACACACCACAACCCGTTATAGTCTCAGAGATGAAATTGAATAAGTACAAGTCTTTGAATCCCCAATTTAAAAGTTTATTACAACCCAAAATGATTACTTAATAAGTTTACAATTAATAACATATCTGCCACAAGTTTATAATTATACTAATTGATTCTCAAAAGTAGAATGCCTGATCTACCATAGATCTTCCCATCTGCAGCTACACCATCAACGGGAAAACGCGGGACGCTTCCACGCGCTTGCGCTGGGTCTGCTGGAGTCTGGCCATCTTTCCTAACTATTGTTGTGTGATAAAGAAATAAAGCAAGAGTGAGCCTTACAGCTCACAAGATAAGATATAGTGATAACCATATACAAGTATCTAAATGGATACTTACTAGAATCTTTTATCAAAAGTAAGATAATTACTTACGGGATATAAGCTTAAAGGAAGATGAAGTTACCAAATACTTCACTATACTTATAGCATTTATAAGGCTACTTGAACTACCACTGTTCAAAGTATTATAGGTTTTAAAAAAAAAAAGTCATCCCATAGATGAGACCACAAGTTAAGACTTGAATAGATTCAATCTTTGAAATATTATTGAATGAAATAAAGTTACGAGATACTTTATTTAGTCCCCGATATATATCCAAATATATATCTCTTAACATTTCCTGGAACCTCTGTTATGTAAAGTATGAACAGAGCTGGTAACATCCAATGAATTTTGGAAAGGAAAAGAATTTTGGCATAAACCCGAGTATCTTGCTGATCAGGCAACGATACCAATAAGTAACCTTTTCTACTAGTAGATGGATGAATCCCCCACCGGTCATCACCCTGGCCACATAAGGTCCTTGTGCTGGACCACCACCCGGCCTCTTACGCGTTGATGGCTGCCACCACAGCCACTTACACTTTGATAGACCGTACCCCGGCCTGTCGCTTATGCCGACTCAATTAGATGGGCTTTACTTCCCGAACGTTGGGTAAGTAATCAATTCATTTGTTTTCTCAAAACAGCAACCACGTTGCGAATGTAAAATGCACCACAGAGCTGATCCCCCAGGTTTTGAGCGAGTATTTAAATCCCCCTTTGAAAGGAAGATCTTAAATATAAAATGAGTTTGGGGTCCACTCTAACTTTAAAATCATTTTGAAGACTCGAAAACATTTTTAAGAATGTTGGAGTACTGCTGATTTATTAAAATAAATCAGTCCCGATATATTAGAAAATATATGAATAAGATTATTTAAATAATATTCTCATAAAGATAATCCTTATAAAAATAATCGAAGTAGAAAGTTTTAAAACTTATACTTGAAATGGATATTAAATAACCAAAGATATACTTATATGAAAAGTACTATCTTTATTTGAATAATCGAAAATAAGTATGATTCTTGACACCTTATTCTTTAATAAAAATAAGAATATATTTCCAGTAAATAGCGGAGTCATAATACCTCGAATGAATATTATAAATAATATTCATTAAATAAAATAAAGGAGTCATACATCCTCAAATGAATATTCAAATAATATTCAATTAATAAAATAAAGGAGTCATAAGTCCTCGGATGAATATTCGAAATAATATCAATAATAAAATAAAGGAGTCATAAGTCCTCGGATGAATATTCAAATAATATTCAATAATAAAATAAAGGAGTCATAAAGTTCCTCGGATGAATTTCGAAATAATATTCAATAATAAATAAAGTTATCGAATAAACCTTATTCGATTAATAGTTTTGAAAACTATAACCATATATATATATATAAATATATATATAAAATTCTACTCGGGATCCTCGACTCCCGGTTTTAGAAAATGGTTTTCACCTTGGGTCCCTATACTAAGGGTATATGCAATTTACCGCTATTCCTCTAGCATAGGTATTATCAACTGAACCAACAGATATAATGGCAAGAATACGAAACAGGCATGCATATTTACCATATCACATGCTACAATATATCGCAAGTGTCTTACAACTGCCTATTACACCTTACATAAATGTTTCATACTTCAATTAGTCCTTTAAGGTCTTTAACCTATGTTTCAAGTAAGGCAAGGGGTAAGGGGTTCGTTCGCGAAACGTCGTTACTGTAAACGGCCGTTTCTCCTAAACCGTTCATCGGAATCAAATGAACCACATATCAAAATGAAGCTCGTAACATGAACTATCTAAACATGGCAATGGTCAAAACCTAGCAGTGAGTTCAAGGGTTCTGATGTTAAGAACAAAAACAGTCTACGGTAAATCGGGCATTATGGCGGCTATGTTTACGCGATTTCCCAAATTTATACCATTCCAAAACAACCACCAATCAACCCCAAATTCAATCATACAACCAACATCCATCCAAAACACACTCATTGCTTTTTCCTTTAGGTAAATCAGTCAATTTCCAAGTATTGTTAGGAGATAAAGCTACTAATTCTTGTTCATTGCTTCAATCCAAAGAGGATGTTGTGAAGCTTCTGAAATAGAGGAAGGTTCATTATATCACATATCTTAGAGATAATACATTTCTTCTCACAAGGAAGGTCAGAAAAACTGTACTAGATTACACCAGTGATTAGACAGCAAAACTGTATTGCAGTAAAAAATCTTTTAAGTATCCAGGAGGCTTATGATATCTGGTTGATTGTCCTTAAAGAAGGCAGATGAGTATCCAGAACAGAAGTATTGATATCATGCACTAAAGAAGGGTCAGTCGAAGAAATACTATTAGTATCATGAGTATTTGAAGAATTAGGAGTATTTGACGAGATCAATGTAAGATTCAAAGTTGGACTGTTAGTATCAACTGAACTAGCGTTTCCATTCAGAACAAGGAAACATTTACTCATGATTAATGATAGATGAAAAAGGAGTGGACAGAAGAAAGATAAATGACTGTTGGAGTAAGATGAAGCGGAAGTTTCATTTTGAAATAAGAAGGGAAAAATGTTTTTTAAAGAATGTGACATCTCTGAGTAGTCACTTTGTTTGTAGCAATGCCTAAAACCTTTTATCCTTTAATATGTATTAGGAGTATCCTAAAAATACCCCAGGAACAGCTCGAGGATGAAATTGGTTCTGTGGACAGTTAGAGTGTTAACAAAACATAAGCAACCAAATGTTCTAAGATGGTCTAATTCTGGAGGTTGATTAAAAGTTGAAATAGGAAAGTGATTATTGATACAGCTAATGGCATTTGATTAATCAAATAGGTTGCACAAAGAATACACTCATCCCATATCGAAGAGGTCCGTTAGACTGGTAAGATAAAGCTCGAGCAGTTTCAAGCAAGTGTTTGTGCTTTCTTTTCTACTACCCCATTCTGTTGTGGGTGGTATGCAAACTTTGTTGATGAAGAATACCTTGCTTTTGACAGAAAACTTGCAATCACCTTCACAAAACTCCTTTGCATTGTCGATCATTATACTTTGAATCTTAGTTTTGAACTGAGTTTTCAACATAGCAGCAAATTTCAACAAAACAAAAATAACCTCAGATTTAGGTTTTAACAAATGAACACAAGTAAATCGGTTGTAAGCATCAACCACAGTTAAAAAACTGATTACAACCATTTGGAGTTTTTGTTTGATATGGTCCCCCAGATATCTAAATGGATCAATTCAAATACACCTTTTGTTTTGATACAACTACAAGAAAAAGACTTTCTAGTCTGTCTTGCTGCAGGACAAACTTGACAGATGAATTGATTGGCACAATTTTTGGTATCAAATTATGGATTTACTAGCTTGAGATGAGAAAATGGTTTATGCCACATCCTTAGATGCCATAACTGGGCTTCTTCAACTATTGTGCACATATTTGTGACTCGGTTTCTTCAGGGTTCAGTATGATATAATCCCTTGTGAAGAACTACCAAGAAGCATTTGATTCCTCGTGAAAGGCCCTGAACATAACACTTGTCATGAATGAAAACTACTTGACAACTCAAATCCTTACATAACCTCTTAACCGAAATCAGATTGAAATAAAACTCAGGAACATAAGTACATTATATAAAATGATGTCATTATTTTAGAGATATTTTTTCTTATATGAGTTATCTGAACTTTTCTCCCATCTGGAACAGTAATGAACTTATTGCTACCAGTAACTATTTGTAATCTTTAAATAGATCAATATTAGAGCAAATATGATATGTTTGCCCACTGTCTATAATCCAATCTTTATCATATGTAGACATAAGACATATATTTCCTGCTAGAAGAGCATGAGTGTTCTAAGAGTCCTCATTTTGCTTGACAGAAGAAAAACCAGATTGCTGACGTTTGTTAACATTTCCAGAAATTGATTGTACTGAGCAGCAGAAAAAGTGGTGGAGGATGAGCCTTCTTCTTTAATCAAATCAGCTTGAATTGTAGCAGCAACCTTCTTATCCCTGTTAGATTTGAACCCTGGTGGAATTCTGCAATGAGTGCGGAAATATTGAGGTTTTCTCCCAGGAGCACCTGCCTGAACTCCTTTTGTAGTTTGTTAGGTACAAACTGATTCTTGTTAAACATACTTTGTGCTTAAAATTCTTGAAATTTTTCTTCTTTGAAAAACAGGCTAAAGATTCAGTTTGACTTGTCACAGATGAGACTCCTTGTGTATTTCTTCTTGAGCAAAGAGCCTATAAGCATTAGCGATGTTAGGCATAGGATATTGCATCATATATTCCTCTCACAGATGCAAATTCTTCATTTAGTTTCATTATAAATTGAATCATTCTTTGATCTTGCTGCATCTGATAAACCCTATGTTCCAGATTACATGTGCATTTCAAACAGGTACATGAGTAGGAAACGGATTTGCATCATGACTGCATCCCAAATCATTTTAATTTTAAGTGAAGAATTCGATATAATTATTAGAACCTTGACTCAATTCAGCTAACTGCTGCTCCAGTGAATACACTTGTTGTCATGATGTATAGCCAAACCTTTCCTCTAGTTCAATCCAAATTTCACGCGCACTTTTGAGAAACAGAACACTTTTAGCTATCACATCATCCATATTGAACAACAACCAAGCACACACTAGATCATTACACCTTTCCAGGCTTTATACTCAACTGTAGTTGGTTCAGGCTTGCTTATAATACCATCAACCAAAATCGATTTTAATCTTAGCTATAGACTTAGCATCATCGAACATTTCCAGTTACTGAATCCAGTATCATTGAATTTGACGGATACTAACTGAGTAGTATTAGAATCAGAAGGATGAATGAAATAACACGGGTAGGATCCTTATTAGGTGGTAAACACGGTCTAGATCTAGTTTTCAGACATAGTGAATCGAGTAATGAATTGATTTATTTTTGAAGATTGGGTGAATTAACAACAAATCATTGCTTAGATTGAAGAGAATCAGAATATACTGGTCTAATCACAAAATTAACAATAAATCGTTGCTTAATTGAAGAGAATCAAATATACTGATCTAATCACAATTTTGATGAAGAAAAATTAATGAATTAACGATAGATCGTTCCCAAATTCTATAAACAACTAATATGCACACACAAAAACATTTATACATCTCAACCAATATCAACAAAACACTAATCGTTACTAATCGCAAAGCTTGAAATCAGAAATTATATGAACAATGAAATTGCTAGGAAATATATCGATGACGACGAATCGAATAAATCGACGATCTATATAATGAAGAATTGAAGACAAGAACAAGATCACCTGAAAAGAACACCGATTAACTGTTGATTTTGATGAAATCATGCTCTGATACCATGATGATAATGCAAATATAATGCATTGAAGGTGTAGAAATGAGAACTAGAAGATATTATTTCTATAATCCATCTGAATCTGTTTTACAAACTTAACAAATTATGAAGAAGAAGAATAGAGTCTTATACACACTACTACCACTTTTGTCACTTTTTCAATGACTATATATACTGCAATTGTGTCCACAGAATTTAAACAGAATGTTGAGCTGTATTAGCTGAGCTGGCATTAGCTGGCAGAGATGAGGTCAGAGATGAGGTGGCTAGAGTAATGGTTGAACGTATAGGACCAACAGAATTTGCATACATGGATATGCCGAAGGAAATGAAAGACTTAGTTTTACAGAATTATTTCTACAGTGACTGAGTTTATATTAGCGGTTTCGCTAAACTGTGAACACTTGGAATAATTCTACCAGTATGTTGTTATTTCAAATTAATGTGAAAAATGAAAATTGTATTGAATGAATAAAATGTACAGATTGTTTTGAGTTATATACAAGTTTACAAGAACAAACTTTTAGGCGGGAAGTAACTAACTCTCAACTAGATTAAATGTCTAATCTACCCTTAACTAATTTCTAACTAACCACTATCTATCTTATGCAGTCTAATACCCTCCTTCAAATTGGCAGGTCTGAACATGTTTCGAACTCCCAATTTGCTCAATAATACGTTAGTCTTGCAGCTATCAAAGGTTTAGTAAGTAGATCAGCTGGTTGCTGTTTGGTAGACAAGTACACAGGTTGCACCAGCCCTTCCTTGACTTTATCTCTGATGAAATGACATTCCAGCTCGATATGCTTTGTCCTCTTATGAAGAACTAGATTTCAGCTATGTGAATTGCAGATGTATAATCACAATACAAGGAACTGGTGTAGGAATCTTGAAATATATTTCTTTGAATAGATTGTACAACCAAGTGACTTCACATAGTATAGTTTCCAAAGCTCTGTATTCCGCCTCTGCAGAAGATCTTGCTATTGTATTCTGCTTTTTGCATTTCCATGAAATAAGTGAATCTCCTAACATGACACAATATCCAGACAATGATCTATCTAGTCATAGGACATGTAGCCCAATTCAGCATCACAAAAAGCTTTCAATTTAATGGACTTTTAGCTGATAAAAACATACCTTGGCCAGGATTACCCTTTATGTACCTTACTAATTTCAGTGCAGCCTTCCAATGAACATCTGTTGGTGCAGCCATAAACTGACTCAATATATGCACTGGATAAGAAATGTATGGTCTGGTAATTGTCAAATAAATCACTGCCTAACCAATCTTCTGTATTGCATAGCATCAGGAAAAGATGTTCCAGAATCATACTGGAGATTATGTTGAGCTTCCATGGTTATAGCACTTGGATTTGCAGCTAACAGACCTGTATTCTCCAGCAAATTCATTGCATACTTCCTTTGATGTATATATATGCCTTTCTGAAGACCTTGTTATTTCAAGTCCAAGAAAATAGTTCAAGTGTCTAAATCTTTCAGTTTGAACTTAGAAGCAAGAAACTCTTTATCTTTCCAATTTGCTTGACATAGAACCAGCCAGTATTATGTCATCAGCATAAACCAGCATACTGTAACTGAAGTAACTGAATGTAGATTAAATATAGAAGCATCTCCCCTTGATTGTGTAAAGCCAAATTGGGATAACAGCATCAGAAAGCTTATTCAAACCACTGACAAGGATTAGTGCAACAAAAAGAAGCAGGAATAGGCACACCCTGGAGGCAATCTCATGTACACTTCTTCATGAAGATCTCCATTTAAAAAAGCATTGGTAATGTCCAACTGATTAATATGCCAGTTTTGAATAGCAGCAATGGATAGTACCATTCTGACAGTGGCCATTTTAGCTACTGGTGGAAGGTTGAAAATAATCCACTCCTGCAGTCTGTGTAAAACCTTGAGCCACCAATCTGGCTTTATATCTTTCCAAAGTACCATCAGATTTATACTTGACTTTATAAATCCATTTACAACCCATTGCCTTCTTGCCGGGAGGAAGAGAAGTAATTTGCCAAGTATTATTGGCTTCCAAAGCACTCAGTTCTAATTGCATTGCTTTACACCGTTAGAATCTTTTATAGCTTGAGAATAAAATAAGGTTTCAGGGATGACAGTGGAATTTGCTACAAAAGCCTGATAAGTTGGTGTAAAACCTTGCACGGAATCAACAATATGAAGTGGATATGTAACAGTTGTGGCACAAGTCTTATTAAGAATTGTTGGAAGACCTGTATAATCTGAGAACTTAACTGGTAATTGTTTTACTCTAATAGGTCTAGAACTTTTCTCAGGTATAGGTAATACTGTAGCAGAACCACTATCAGAAGAAGATATATGATCAGTGTTATCAGAATCATGAGAATTATCAAGATGAGAATTAGCAGAAGGTGAAGTATCATGAGAATGATGTGAATCATATGAAATAGAAGGAAAATGATGATGTTCCAGCTCAGTGTGGTGCAGAAGATGGAGTATTGACAATAACTAAATCATCAATAAAAGAAGAATCTGCAGGAACATGGTTGAGTAATGGAAAACAGATGTAGTATAGGGAAAAACATCTCATAAAAGACAACATCTGTAGACACAAACTTATGACATGTTTCAAATATTAATGAGTTTGTAGCCTTTTTGATGTTGAGGATATCCAATGAACACATATTTAGTTGCTCTTGGAGCAAACTTATCTGCTCTCTTAGACAAGGTAGAAGCATATGCAAGACAACCAAATACTCTCATATGATCATAGAGAGGTGGTTTATGAAAAGTATTTCATAAGGAGATAAGTTGTTTAAGATTTTAGATGGAGTTTTGTTTATGATATAAGTGGTAGTGAGTAAAACAATCTCCCCAAAGATGAATTGGAACTTTTGAATGAATTTGAGAGCTCTTGCAACAGAAGAAGATGTCTGTGTTTTCTTTCAGCCTTCCATTTTGTTGAAGGAGTCTCAACACAAGAACTTTGATGATCAATTCATAAGACTGAAACTTTTGTAAGATCTTTATTAAAAAATTTGAGCCTATATCAGATCTCACAATTTAACTAAGGCTTTGAAATGATTCTTAATGTGAATCAGAAAATTAGAAAAAATTAAGAATACTTGAGATTATTTGATATCAAGAAGGTCCCAGGTACATCTACTACAGTCATCCACTATAGTAAGAAAAGAATTACAAGTTAAAATATGTCTTATACTTGTAAGGCCCCCACAAATCACAATGGAACAAATGAAAAGGTTCAGTTAGAATGACTAGTACTAGTGGAAAAGAAGACCTGATTTGTTTAGCAAATGACAAACATCACAAGGAATAAACTACAGAACTCACTTGAGTAGCAATAGCAATCATCTTCTGCATTACAGGAAAAGGTATGTGACCCTAATCTAGAATGCCAAGTTTTGAATTGTCTGAATGAGCAGCATTACAGTGAGCTGAAACTGAGGAAACAGAGAAGTGAATTGTGATGAAGTTGGTAGAAGTAACTTGTCCAGTGAACCTTGGAGTTTACCAATCCCCAATGTTTCTTCATTATACAGTCCTGAATAAAACACAGATGAGATAAAAATTGAAGGGTGCAAGGCAAGATAACGTCAGTTTACTGACAGAAATCAAGTTGAATTGGAAACTAGGTACCAAAAGACATCATAAAGAGTAAGTTCAGATGTTAACACTATAGTTCCTTTAAGTTTAACCTTTGTAAACTCTCCATTAGGTAAGTGTGTATGTGTCTGCTCTGTAAAGCTAAGAAGCAAAAGAACAATATGAAGAGGCTTATGAAAGTTACTCAGTTTTTGAGTTGGATTAAATGAAGTTTACACTAATATCGTGGTCAATCCTTATGATGAATCCTCTCCCTCCACTAACAACCTGTTTTGTCACTATTGCAACAAGAAGACACCAGAGAAATATGTAGCTCTGTCAAACACTACTGACGAGTCTGCTGCTCTTATGAGTAAAGCTAGGTTTCCTAGATCTGATTTCAAGAAAACTGATGTTAAGATGCCTGATGGAAGGAGGTTTAATCTGGAGTGCACTTATTATCATGGAAAGAATCAACTAAGGATCGTTGTTTTCATTGATTGGTTTTCCACCAAAGAATAAGCAAAATGTTGCTCCTGCTAAGGCTAATCATCAGGCGAACAATTTTGTTGCTCAAATTGCTGCTTCATCCACAGTGCCAACCTCTACTGAGAAAGTTGAAAGCTCTGCTGGTCCTGAAACACTCTGTGGAAATTGTTTGTCTGATATTCAGTATCAACAGTTATTGAATCTTCTAAATCAAAGTCAATTGTCTCAAACAAACTTTGAACCACCTCAATCAGGTACTCTGTCTCGTTCCTGTTCACTTCTGTATGCCTTGTTAATTGTCATGCCTCTAGAGATTGGATTCTTGATTCAGGAGCAACAGACCATATTACATGTTGTCATGATTTGCTCTCTAATCTTCTTGCTTGTGATATTGATATATGTTCATCTTAAATTTTATGTAATATCCATAAATAGTAAGATTTTCTTGTGCAAGAGAGCTTAAAGCCTTTTTTAACACAAAAATGTGTGGACCATTACTCTGAGAGAAACGCATATTGATATCATCCCAAACATCACTTGCAAGAGCAATGTAAACAAGACTAGAACGAATCTCAGGAACAACAGAGTTAAGAAGCCAAGTAATTATCATATCATTGCAACGCTGCCAATGTGCAAGATAAGAAGATGATTCAGAAGGAACCTTGAATTTTCCGGTAACAAAACCAAGTTTATTCTTCGCTAAAAGTGCAAGAGACATCGATCTTTTCCATTCATTGAAGTTTTCACCATTCAAGACACTAGTAACAAGAACTTGACCAGGATGATCTAAAGGATGTAGATATAATGGATGACTCGCATCCAAAGTAACTGACTGATATGAACTTTCAAGATCAGATTCTGGAGTTTTTGTAGCATCTGTAGAATTATCCGTCGATGTAGACATAATGTTTGATGAAATGTCACACAGAGAGAGATTGATAGAAAAAGAAAATGATCGTAAAATGATCGAATTCAATCAATTTTACTATGATTACTATCAACAACCAGTAGAATGATTGTTGCAAATAGAAACACTGAACTTTACTACTGAAAGAACGAAAAACAAGAATGAAAAAAACTTGATTGAAGCTTTAATGGCGGAAAAAGATGTAACAAACTAAAGAAACAGAGATCATAGCTCTGATACCATGTAGAATTTCTAATATGAAAAATGAAAATTGTATTGAATGAATAAAATATACAGATTATTTTGAGTTATATACAAGTTTACAAGAATAAACTTTTAGGCGGGAAGTAACTAACTCTCAACTAGATTAAATGTCTAATCTACCCTTAACTAATTTCTAACTTAACCACTATCTATCTTATGCAGTCTAATAAAATTGTCCGGCTTTTACTGTGTTTAATTAGGAGGCCTAAGTTTTATTCATTTTACTGGTAAAATACCGTTGAGTTTAAGCAGCCTCATGTAGTTCTTTCATTTTAGTTAAAAGTTTAAATCTCTCTGTTCATGGTTATTTTATTTTATGATGACATGAACGCAAATTTCTTCTAAATAAGACATAATTTCTAGTTAATTTTATTAAAAAAAACTTTTTCAAATAAAACATAAATGCAAACTTTCCTCTTGACAGATCATTAACCTCAACAACACTGTTCGTAGTCATCTTTCATACAAAGTATGGAACGTGAACTTTATCGACACATTAGCGTATTTGAATTTAAATAGCTTTTTATATAATTATTAAGCAAAAACAAAATTAGGTTTTTTATTACTTTTTGATAGAAAAAGAGTTATAAGTGTTGCCAACTCCATCTCGTCTTACAGTTACTCATCCTTCAAAATCTTCTCGTGCTAGACAATTGCCTTTTAAATTCTCTTACTATACTGGTCTTCCTTCACATTTTTGCAACCAATATTACCTTAATGCTTGTACTACCTTACCTACATATGTGGTTGATCCGCCTTTTGATGCATCCACAGTGGTGTTCATGTCCTCTCAAAGTTTCTGAGCCACCTACTTATAAACAAGCTGTCAAACTGTCTGCTTGGTGTGAAGTTATGAGTGTCAAATTGGCAGCTCCAGAAGCCAACCAAACTTGGTCGATTAAGCCTTTACCACCTGGTAAGAAGATGGTGGGTTGTAAATGGTTATATAAGGTCAAGTATCTTGCTAATGGAGATGTAGATCGTGACAAGGCTCGTCTTGTTGCAAAGGGATTTACTCAAACAGCTGGGTTATTATTTTGAGACATTTGCTCCGGTAGTCAAGATGTCTACTCTTCATTTATTGTTTACTTTATCTGCTAAGCACAACTGGTATATCAAGTATCTTGATGTCACGAATGCTTTCCTTCATGGTATTTTAGATGAGAAAGTATATATGGCTTTGCTACCTGAGTATCATCTGTCAGCTGGTCTACTTTCTGAGTTTCCAAATCAACATTTGGTTTGTAGGCTGCTTAAGTCAATTTATAGACTTAAGCAAATACCTCGACATTATAACACCCCCAGATCCGGGGTCAGGGATCCGGGTCGTCACGGTCTTTCTTTCCACAATATCACTTCACTTAATTAATAATTAACCTTATGCTGTGACCCCACGCTAACACACACCACAACCCGTTATAGTCTCAGAGATGAAATTGAAATAAGTACAAGTCTTTGAATCCATAATTTAAAAGTTATTACAACCCAAAATGATTACTTAATAAGTTTACAATTAATTGTCATTATCTGCCACAAGTTATAATTATACATAATTGATTCTCAAAAGTAGAATGCCTGATCTACCAATAGATCTTCCTCTGCAGCTATAGCAGCTACAACATCAACGGGAAGACGCGGGACGCTTCCCACGCGCTTGCGCTGGGTCTGCTGGAGTCTGGCCATCTTTCCTAACTGTTGTGTGATGAAGAAATAAAGCAAGAGTGAGCCTTACAGCTCGCAAGATAATATATAGTGATAACCATAATACAAGTATAAATGGATACTTACTAGAATCTTTTATCAAAAGTAAGATAATTACTTACTGGATATAAGCTTAAAGGAAGATGAAGTTACCAAATACTTCACTATACTTAATCATTTATAAGGCTACTTGAACTACCACTGTTCAAAGTATTATAGGTTTTAAAAAAAAAGTCATCCCATAGATGAGACCACAAGTTAAGACTTGAATAGATTCAATCTTTGAAATATTATTGAATGAAATAAAGTTACGAGATACTTTATTTAGTCCCGATATATATCCAAATATATATCTCTTAAACATTTCCTGGAACCTCTGTTATGTAAAGTATGAACAGAGCTGGTAACATCCAATGAATTTTGGAAAGGAAAAGAATTTTGGCATAAACTCGATATCTTGCTGATCAGGCAAAGATACCAATAAGTAACATTTTCTACTAGTAGATGGATGAATCCCCCACTGGTCATCACCCTGGCCACATAAGGACCTTGTGCTGGACCGCCACCCGGCCTCTTACGCGTTGATGGACTGCCACCCAGCCACTTACACTTTGATAGACCGTACCCCGGCCTGTCGCTTATGCCGACTCAATTAGATGGGCTTACTTCCCGAACGTTGGGTAAGTAATCAATTCATTTGTTTTCTCAAAACAGCAACCACGTTGCGAATGTAAAATGCACCACAGAGATGGATCCCCAGGTTTTGAGCGAGTATTTAAATCCCCTTTGAAAGGAAGATCTTAAATAAAAAATGAGTTTTGGGGTCCACTCTAACTTTAAAAATCATTTTGAAGACTCGAAAACATTTTTAAGAATGTTTGGAGTACTGCTGATTTATTAAAATAAATCAGTCCCGATATATTAGAAAATATCTTAATATTATTATTTAAATAATATTCTCATAAAGATAATCCTTATAAAAATAATCGAAGTAGAAGTTTTAAAACTTATACTTGAAATGGATATTAAATAACCAAAGATATACTTATATGAAAGTACTATCTTTATTTGAATAATCGAAAATAAGTTTGATTCTTGACACCTTATTCTTTAATAAAATAAAGAATATATTTCAGTAATGCGGAGTCATAATACCTCGAATGAATATTATAAATAATATTCATTAAATAAAATAAAGGAGTCATACATCCTCAAATGAATATTCAAATAATATTCAATTAATAAATAAAAGGAGTCATAAGTCCTCGGATGAATATTCGAAATAATATTCAATAATAAAATAAAGGAGTCATAAGTCCTCGGATGAATATTCAAAATAATATTCAATAATAAAATAAAGGAGTCATAAGTCCTCGGATGAATATTCGAAATAATATTCAATAATAAAATAAAGTTATCGAATAAATCTTATTCGATTAATAGTTTTGAAAACTATAACCATATATATATATATATAATATAATATATAAAATCTACTCGGGATCCTCGACTCCCGGTTTTAGAAAATGTTTTCACCTTTGGGTCCCTATACTAAGGGTATATGCAATTTACCGCTATTCTCTAGCATAGGTATTATCAACTGAACCAACAGATATATATGGCAAGAATACGAAACAGGCATGCATATGTACCATATCACATGCTACAATATATCGCAAGTGTCTTACCAACTGCCTATTACACCTTACATAAATGTTTCATACTTCAATTAGTCCTTTAAGGTCTTTAACCTATGTTTCAAAGTAAGGCGAGGAGTAAGGGTTCGTTCGCGAAACGTCGTTACTTAAAACGGCCGTTTCTCCTAAACCGTTCATCGGAATCAAACGAACCACATATCAAAATGAAGCTCGTAACATGAACTATCTAAACATGGCAATGGTCAAAACCTAGCAGTGAGTTCAAGGGTTCTGATGTTAAGAACAAAAACAGTCTACGGTAAATCGGGCATTATGGCGGCTATGTTTACGCGATTTCCCAAATTTAAACCATTCCAAAACAACCACCAATCAACCCCAAATCAATCATACAACCAACATCCATCCAAAACACACTCCAACAGCCCCAACAACTCAATATTATCAACTTTATACTACCCTCAAACATGAACTAAAAGCTATACTTAAGTTCATTAACTAATTAACAAGATTTACAACTCCAAAAACACCACAAAACCAACTAATCTCTACAAACTCAACCAAAATTTAAACAAACAAGCCTCATGCTTCACATATACTATATCAATCATATTCATTCCTAATTACTCAAAACCAAAGCTAGGGTTTGGAGTTTATACCTTCCTTAGAGCTTTTAATCCATGAAAGATCCTTGAAATGCCCATGGAAGCCTTAATCTAACCTCCTACAAGCTTGTTCTTTCAAAGAAATCAAGAACACAAAAATTAATTTCAAGAAAGTACTATTCACCATCTTCTTCCATGATTTATAGAAAAAGATTGGCTTGGAATTGGAAGCTTAAACTTATAGGAAGTATGTAACTATCCATGGGGAAGCTTAGATAAATACCTTGCTAAATAGTAAGTGGTGGAGCTTGGATCTTCATTTTTTAAGAAAAGGGGCCGAGAGCTTCATGAAGAAAATGGGGGTTTTGTGTTTTTTGATGAAAATGAAATGTTTTGGCTTGGTTGGTTGCTTTTTGTCTTGTTTTTTGGTTAATTACCTTTCTAGCCTTGACTTTGTGTGGTTTTAAATCAACCACATCTTCTTCCCCTTATGTCATGCTTATGTCACATTGCTATGTCCATCCCTTCTAATCTCTTTGATTAGCTTCTCATTGTTTGCCTAATGACCGCTGATCTGTTATACGGTTCGCTTAACTTTCGTTTTCGTTTATCGTTTGAGGGATCATACCCGGGATCTTATTACTTAGATTCCCTTAACCTTTCTCAATATATTGTATTCCTTTTATGATCCTCTCTTATAATCCTTTAATTTAAATCATTTTTATCATGTTACCTTATACTCAATTCTTTCCGTATCTAGTGGATTTCCGGGAAAATCAAAGTGTTCGGAATTGGATTCTGACGATCTTTACATACACTTATATACCATATAGAGTGCCAATAAAATCTCAGAATATCCATAAAAGAACCCCTACCTAGTGTGGCATGAAAAGTTTTCTCATTCAGTAAAAACACTATTCATAAGGGTTTCAAAAATTTTCCAAAAATTGGGGTTATTACAGTCTCCCCTCCTTAAAAGGATTTCGTCCCGGAATCAGATAGAAAATGAATAGGGATACTCTCTTAGCATTGCACTTTCTGACTCTCGAGTAAATTTTCCCACATTGTGGTCCTTCCATCAAACTCTGAATAGTTTGATAACCCTTCTCCTAAGCACTTGTTTTTTCGATCTATAACCCTTTCTGGTTGCTCCCTATAGGTTATGTCTGGTCGCATGCCTATGCGCTCATATGCCCCTATTTATCTGGCATCCGAATTACACTTCCTTAACATTGATACGTGAAACACGTTATGACTTGCTACCTGTTCGGGGGTAGGGCTAGCTCATATGCTAACTTCCCAAAATGTCTTAATACATCCAAGGGTCCGACAAATTGTGGACTTAGCTTTCCTTTCTTTCCGAATCTCATCAATCCTTTCCAAAGGTTTCCAAGGGGATACCTTTAACAACACTAGGTCCCCTACTTCTATTCTTTGTCCTTTCGTGTCAAATCAACATACTTATCATATCCATCTTGGGCTACTACCAGCCGTCCTCTGATTAGATCTATCATATCCTTGGTCCTTTGGACCACTGCTGGTTGAGCATCTTGCGCTCTACAACTTCATCCTAACATAAGAGAGATCGACATTGTCTTCCCTCAAGGATCTCATAAGGCGATACCTCAATACTGACATATGATCTATTGTTGTAAGAAAACTCAATCCTTGTTAAGTGATCATTCCAATTTCTTTCAAGTCTATTGCACTGACCCTCATCGTAGCTTCTAGAATTATAGCTTTTGCTTCTCAATACCCACTCTTTTCCAGTTCGTAATCGCTATTATCTTCCGTTCCTAATATTATACTGGTTACACTTTGCTCGTTACCATTTTATAACCTTTTAATACACGTCAACCTTAGTATCAGGAATGTGTCTCCATTCGAATACCACCATAACTTTACTACTCCTTTTTCAGTGTTTCTATTTCCCCGTTTGATCAATCAATAGAAGTAAAGGAATTTGTTGAGAGATCACTATGATCATGAACACTT
>NW_027421657.1:0-47393 GCF_009905375.1 Apium graveolens
AATCATCTACAATCACCAGCAATATCTTTTTCTTGCAATGACAATACATTGACTGGTCCAAACAAATCCATATGTAGCAGCTGTAATGGTTCATCATTTTGTTTCAAGCTTCTTTTTAAATGATGCTTTCCTTTGTTTGCCTTTCTGACAAGCATCACACAACCATCCCTTGAGAATTCAACAAGAGGAATTCCTCTAACTAAGTCCTTTTTGACTAGATCATTCATTGTCTTGAAATTCAAATGGAGATCTTCTTGTGCCATAGCCAACTTTCAGTTGAACTTGCTTTGCTGAAGAACAGTAATAGATTCTGCATCTGTAGAGTTGAAGTCAGCTAAGTACATATTTCCTTTTCTAACTCCAGTTAGAACTACTTTGTTGTCTTTCTTACTGGTGACAACACAGCTTCTAAATTGAAGGAAATTGTATTCCCTCTATCACATAGTTGACTGATGCTCAGTAAGTTGTGCTTGAGACCATCAACTAATGCAACTTCATCAATTATGACATTCCTTGTTGAAATCAAGCCATATCCCATAGTAAACCCTTTGCTGTCATCTCCAAAGGTTATGCTAGGGCCAGCTGTCTCCTTAAACTCTGTGAGCAGGGAGAAATCTCCTGTCATGTGTCTTGACAGCCATTGTCCAAGTACCATAGATTTCTTCTTTTTCCCTGCACACCATAAAATCAATCAAGTTGATTTTGGTACCCAAGTTTCCTTGGGTCCATTCTTGTTAGCCTTCTCCTAGACTTCATTCCTCCTGCATCTTTAGACTTAGGTAACTTTGAGTCAACCTTGATCTTAGATGTAGTTGGTTGAGGTGTAGGGTTAGTCACAGAATCATTTAGCACATTTGGAATTTGATAAGGCATGGATTGTGCAAGCATGTTATCCATATTGGCATATTGTATGGCATTTGAGGCATACTAAATGCAGCAAGATAAGGATTGTTAAAATATGGCATGTTTGCAAAATGTGCATAAGGATTCTGTTGAGACATAACAGACATAGCATGCAGAGGTGATGCAGATATATTAGGCATGGAAGAGGGCACAGGTATGGGAGTTTTCTTAATAGATTTGCAATTAGCAGATAGATGATTAACACACTACAATGCACACAGCTTTTTCTAGGAGCATACTTATCAGTGTGTAATTGTTATGTTTGTTAACCCCTACCTTCCCATTTCTATTAGATTTCCTTTTAGTTTCCTTTTTATCCTCAACCACTTTGAGCCTATTCTTTAACTGTTCTAAGGTCATGTGTCCTATATTCACCTTACTGAAATCTTTGGATGTGCTTGCTTCTTCTTTGACAAAGTTCTTGGAAGTTGAACCAAACTTTTTGTTGAGTTTCTTTAGATTTTCACTTTTAGAAACATCTGCATGTTTTAATTGAGGAACCTTCAACGGATGCTCCTTTTCTCCTTCAACAGATAATTTTCATCATCCGTTGATTCCACATCTGTTGACAGCCCATCAATTAATTCCATTTTCTTTGTTTTTATCCCAGGCAGTCTCATAAAATGATTCAATTCCTTGGACCTTGACAATTTGAGCACTAACATCCCTAGATGTCTTCCAGGCTTTAATCACCTCTTGCTCTCTCTCTAATTGATTAGAAAGTATTTCTACTTTCTTAACAGATTCAGCTAGTTCATTTTCAACAGATATACAAGTGATTGCATTTAACCCTAATTTTTTCAATTTTCTATTCAGAGAAGGTTATGTTCCTGTACAAGGACATGAAGGACATGAAGGAGATGAAGAAGTTTAGAAGCCAGAAGAGTTGATTATACCAAGGAAGAAAAGATCAGCCACTGACGTTGATCAAGCTGATACAATAAATTAGAATGTAACTCCTGATGCAGACACAAATCCTGAGGTAAAAGCAGAATGTGATGCTATGAACCTGATAGCTGATTTTGACTCTGATGAAAAAGTGATCGAAGCATTAAATGATTCAGCCCTTACTACAACAGTCACTCCTCATATTTCGGAGGTTGATGAAAGAGAAAAGATTGATAGAAGGAAAGGTGAACAAGCATGCAAAGAATATTTGCAGAGAGTTTTAAAATCAAAGAGGGAGCTATGTCATAAAGCAAAAGGGAAGATTCATGATCTGTCTACAAGTGATGCTCTTCTCAGCAAGAAGGATAGAAGATGGAAAGACATTTATACATTCGATTATCCTAAAGGGTTCAAGAATGTTGAATTTGTGTCAACAGGGTTAAGATATTCTATTTCAGAACAGGAAGATGTTGATAAGTCCATCAAGAAACCTTCTTGGGTGGAATACAATGAAAAACTGAAACTTGTCAAATCTCGAACCAGAGGAGGCATTGGTAATTCTGATATGGAGATTCATAGATCTGATCTGCTGGATACAAATACTCTGACAGAGAATCTTGGTGAAAGAGTTTCTCCTTCACATCTTGAGAAAGTGAAGCTGTGAAGATCATCTATATAAAGATAAATGATAATGATGTCAGAGAAAAGATTATGTACTTTTTTAGGGATGGTAAAGTAAAGAGCTTACATTGCAGCAACTCTTAATAAAGTCTATGACAGAATTAAAATACATTCACTATCTTCTTAGAGTTGAGAACAGTGTCACCAGAAATTGGTCTTCTATGATACTTGAAGTCATCAGAAGAAGAGTCATGACAAAAGATGATAAACACAATGGTGATTATGTTCCTGAGTACATAACTTATACTGGTCAAGAAATGAAGATGAAAAAGGGAGCTGCAGTGCTACAAGTTTTTCTCAACAGTCCTCAGTTATCCTTCAGTCCTGATCATGAAGATGTCAGTTTAAGCTACATGTTGATTGGTGATCTTGAGATAAGCAAAAGATCAATTTCTAAGTTGAGATCAGCTATCTATCAGCTTGGAGAAGACACTGAAGAGAAGAGAGAGTTGAATTAAAAGCTTGTTAAAGTCCTACGAGACAAGGAGGAAGAAAGATTGAAAAACTTTCTGGAAACAACTGTCAGTTATCTGAAGATACTGAAGTAAGCTTTACTCCTTGTATATTTTGTAGATTGGTTTTGGCATCATTGAGAATGGAATTTGTGCTTCATTACATTAAGCATAAATTGGGGGAGATTGTTATATATTGAATTCTCAATGATCAGAAGGAGCTCATGATCTGGCTGTTTGGTGTCATCAATATTTGATGTGTCGTCAGGATTTGACACATCATCAGTATTTGGATGTCATCAGTATTTGAAGATAGTCAGTTTAGAAGATTTGTTCTGTTCCTTGTATTGTTGTTATTCCTAATGAACTAACAATGAGATTTACAGAAGGGGGGTTGAATGTAAATCTCAAAACTTTTTCAAGTTTTGAGCAGTTTCAAAGGCTATGTGTTTAAGATAAACAAGTGTATGAATTGCTTTAAGCTAATACTGACAGATATATATTCAAACACTAATGTAAAGAACATAACAGACCTTAAAAACTTTTCTGGTGGATTGTTGTTCCACCAGAGATGGTATTTCAGAAAATCTGTGATTCAAGAAGTTGATCACAGCTGCGTCCTAGTACAAACTAGATAATTTTTCTCTCAAGATTTTTCTAAACAGCTCTGGAAAAATTCTCTTCTAATTACTAGCTGCTACTTGGTTTATATAACACCAAGTGTACAAGTGAAGACAAAGATAAAAAGTACAATAATAAAATAAGTTCTCCACTTGTTTCTTCTCCATTTTACTCCAGTGCATTGTTGACTATTGCCTCTTTATACTAGAGTAGAACGGCTGCTTTTTCTGATGTTCCTGAAATAGGCTACCACATCTCAGTTGTCTCTGTCAACCCATGTGCCTCTGTTTGTAGGTACAACTACCACTTGTCAACTGCTATTTAACAGAACATCCGTTGATGCCTTCATCCGTTGATGGCTTTATCCGTTGATGTGTTAGCAGTTGAAGCTCTATCCGTTGATGCACTCATCCGTTGAAGGATGTTATCCGTTGAAGCTTTAGAGAATCCGTTGAAGCTTTGTTTCTCATCCGTTGAAGGTCTTTAAGTTATCCGTTGACACCATTTCATTTATACAAAATTACAAGGCATGAAATACTTACAATTGGCCTTCCTATCTGCATATCCTCTAGTAGTCAACATGACTTATAATTTCCCTCAACATTTAAGAATTTATATCTCAAATTCAGAGACTGAAATGTGCTACAACACTAGACTTATTTCTAAGTAAAGCTACACCATCAACGGATAGCCAAAATGGTCTTATCCGTTGAGGCTACAAACACTAGATTTCTACTTAAGTGTTTTGTTAAATATATCATCAAACTAATGCACATATATTCCTAACAATTGTGGAGTAGATATCTTTTACGTCTGAGTCATAGGTTTTTATCTATTCAGTTGAAGATATGTATCAGTTTCAGTTAGCTTTTGAAAATGCATATCTTAGATTGATTTGTTGTAGCTGTGTAGTATATATACACAGTTTAGGTCATCACGTAGTGTATCGATCTCGAGTATCATTTGACCTAGCAGCTCTCAAGAACATCAGTATTTCTTGAGAGAGTTTTGTAACAGTTTTTATCAGATAAATACAAAACTGTAATATTTTATTACTTGTTCAAAACATTTATACAATTGTATCCAACCCCCCTTAAACAATTGTATCTTCACTGGGCAAAAAGCCACTTCACCAAATCACCAAGAAGAAGAAACTCAAACCCAGAATCATCAACAAAACCCATATACTCCTCTGATGAACCGACTCTTTGAACTTTTGCAACAACCCTCAACCCCTAAAGTCGGTTATTTCAAGAATTTTCAATCCGTACATCCCCCAGAGTTTGTAGGATTTCCAGATCAATTAAAGCTAAGTCTTGGTTGAGAGAAATGGAGAAGGCTTTTGAATTAGTGGAAGTTAAGGATGATAAGAAGGCGCAGTACGCGAATTACTATCTTAAGGATGAGGCTAGTTACTGGTGGGAATCTTCTAAGGTGTTGCTTAAAGGAGAAGTTATAACATGGGAAAGTTTATAGAGATATTTTTAGAGAAGTATTGCCAAGCTATATGCAATACCAGTTAGAAATGAGGTTTCTGAATCTTAGACAAGAAGACATGACTGTGGCGGAATATGAGGTGAAGTTTTCAGAGTTGGCCAGATTCGTTCCTGAGTATGTGAATATGGAAGCTAAGAAGGCCAAAAGATTCCAATAAGGACTTAAGCCGTGGATTCGGAGTCAAGCGACTCTCCTGGAGAAAAGGACTTACGCTGCTTTGGTATAGAAAGCAATGATTGTAGATGGAGAAAGAGAAGCAGCTAAGAGGGAAAGTGAAGGAAAGAAGAGAAATTTTGAGGAATCTAAACAAGATCAAGGAAGCTCTAAGTTTAGAGGGAAGTTTGGAAAGAATGCTGGAAGTCAGTACAAGAATTTTCAGAAGTTTAAGCCTGGGAATGGAAATTAAAAGAATCTTTTTCAGAAGACGGGACAAGTAGTGAAAGATAATGGACCCCAAATTCAGGGGTGTAATATTCATGGAAAGCGACACCCGAGGAGGTGCAATAAGATGAATATGACGTGCTTCAAATGTAACCAGAAAAGACACTACTCAATGGAATACCCAAGCGGTGCAGGAAAGCCAGAGATGACTTGTTTCAAGTGTGGAAAGGTAGGCCATATGGTAAAGAATTGTAAGAAGCCTGTTCAGGAAGGTGAATGTGCTTGGAATTGCTGGACCACCACCCCCACCAGCACCAGCAACCCAGCCAAGGGCAAGAACATTCAATGTGACCATGAAAGATGCAGTACACAATATGGATGTGGTAGCAGGCGCGCTTCTTATAAATTCAGTAGGAGTCAAAGTGTTAATGGACTCTAAAGCTACTAGATCTTTTATTGCTGAAAGTGTTATTGATAGATTAAAGTGCGTTGCATACCCTCCTGAACCCAATTTGATTATAGAAGTAGCAAACTAAGAAAGAGTTACCGCTAATAGAATTTGTCCCAATTGCGATATGGTTATAGAAGGTTGGCACTTTTCTGCTGACTTAATACCTTTTAAGTTAGGAGAATTCAATGTTATATTAGGGATGGATTGGTTGTCAAACCACGATGTGCAAATCAAATGTAAAGCAAGAAAGTAAAATTGAAGTGTAAGGATGGTGTTGAGGTGATATTCAGAGGAAAGAGGCAAAAAAGGAAGTTTCTAACGGCTATTCAAATAAAACGATTGTTACACCAAGGATGCGAAGCTTATTTGGCTTATGTAAAGGATGTAGAGAAGGAATCCTTAAGGATTGAAGATATTCCGGTAGTTAAAGATTTTCCCAATGTGTTTCTAGATGAATTACCTTAACTACCTCTGAATTGAGATATCGAATTCATGATTGATTTGGCTCCCGGGACAGAACCAGTTTCGAAAGCGCCCATCAAGATTAAGAAATTAGCGATGCAATTGCAAGAATTAATAAAAAAAAATTAATTCGCCCGAGTGTATCCCCATGGGGTGCACCAGTGCTATTCGTAAAGAAGAAATACGGAAACGGTTAGGAACATGTTATGAACTTGATGATAAGTTAAATAAAATACCTTAGTAGATTCAACTTGGTGAGTTTTGTAGCACTCGATGAATGATCAAATATAGTCCCGACAGATGATTTAATATAGTCCGACGGATGACAAATTAACATCCACCGGGTGAGTAGCTTATGTAATAATAAGATTTGTAGCACATTTCTGCAAACAACTTTATGTAGATTCTGTAGGAGCATATGAGTCATGTTGACTACTAGTGGATATGCATAATAGGTTGATTAATTTTAAATATACGATGTCTTGTAATTCTGTATAAATGAAATGGAGTTAAGTGATAAATAGCTACCCGACGTATGATCAACAAAGCTACCCGACGGATGACAAGCATGTGCCCGAAGGATGATCAAATTTAAATATCTGTTGACAGTGACAACACAGTCACATGCGTTGGGTGTTTGCAAAAGGAATGTGGCAGCCTGTTAAGCAGGGATTTGAGAACAAAGAAGCATTACCATTTCCATGCTATTGTGAAGATATTCAAAGATGCTGGAATAGAGTAGTGAAGTAGCATGGAGTTAGACTAGATATGTTTTGTTTTATTATCTTGTCTTATTGTCATGTAAACTTGGTGATATATAAACCAAGTGTAGCTAGTAGAACAATTAACTAAGCATACACATTTTCAGAGAAACATTTTCAAGCTGTATTCTGTGGCATTTCTCTATACTCTTGAAGTACAAAGAGTGTAAAGATCACAACAAACAGCAAGATGAACAACAAGGATGTTGAAGTTAAAATTCCTTTTATGGACAAAGATAATTATCACCATTGGAAGGTGAAGATGCACCTACATCTTCTTTCCCAAGATGAGGCCTATGTGGATTGCATAGAGAGAGGTCCTCATGTACCAATGAGAGTTGCAACTGGCAATGAACCATCTGTTCCAAAATCAAGGCATGAATGGTCAGACCCTGATATTGAGCAAGTCAGGAAAGACAAGAAGGCCATGAATATACTGTTCAATGGAGTTGATAGTGATATGTTTGATAACATCATTAATTGCAAAACAGCCAAAGAGGTTTGGGACACAATCCAGATTATTTGTGATGGTACTGAGCAAGTAAGGGAGAATAAGATGTAGCTGCTAATTCAGCAATATGAGCACTTCCACTATAAAGATAGTGAGTCTCTCACTGATATATTTAGTAGATTTCAAAAGCTACTAAATGCTCTTAAGTTGCATGGAAGAGTCTATTAAATAGAAGATTCTAACCTCAAGTTCCTGAGATCTCTTCCAAAGGAATGGAAACCAATGACAGCCTTATTGAGAAATTCACAAGATTACAAGGAGTTCACCTTGGAGAGACTATATGGCATCCTGAAAACATATGAGCTTGAAATAGAGAAAGATGAGAGGATGGAGAAAGGAAGGAAGAAAGGAGGGTCCATAGCACTGGTTGCTGAGTTAGAGAAAGAGAAAGAGATGAAGGTAGAAGCTGTTGAGTCTACATCAAAGGTCTGTGAAGGCAAGGGTAAAGGGCTGGTAGCTGAAAATGAAGATCATTTGAGCCAAGATGATATGGATGATATTGATGAACATCTAGCATTCCTATCCAAAAGATTTGCTAAGCTCAAATTCAAAAAAAATTTGGAGCAGCCAAGCTAAGTAGAAATATGGTGGATAAATCCAAATTCAAATATTTCAAATGTGGCTTGGCAGGGCATTTTGCAAGTGAATGTAGAAAGTCTGATTCTAGCAAGAAGAAGTTTGAGCCTGTTGATTTTAAACTGAAATACTTTGAGTTGCTCAAGCAAAAGGAAAGGGCTTTCATTACACAAGAAAATGACTGGGCAGCTGATGGATTAGATGAAGATGAAGAAACAAGCTATGTCAACCTAGCACTGATGGCCAAATCTGAAGAAACAGAAACAAGTTCTTCAAGTAATCAAGGAAACAGAAAGAATCTTTGGTATTTGGATAGTGGTTGCTCAAGGCACATGACTGGAGATTCTACCCTGCTCACTGCGTTCAAGGAAAGAGCTGGCCCAAGTATTACCTTTGGAGATGAAAACAAAGGCTATACTGTGGGATATGACTTAATTTCGAAAGACAATGTCATCATTAAACAGGTTGCCCTAGTGGATGGTCTCAAGCACAATTAGTTGAGTATCAGCCAGCTGTGTGATAAGGGCAACTCAGTAACCTTCAATTCAGAAGCCTGTGTTGTGACAAACAAAAGGAGCAACAAAGTGGTTCTCACTGGAGTGAGAAAAGGAAATGTGTATTTAGCTGACTTCAACTCATCTAATCTAGAATCTGTCACTTGTTTTCTCAGTAAAGCAAGTCAAGATGAAAGTTGGCTATGACACAAGAAGCTGTCCCATCTAAACTTCAAGACCATGAATGAACTTGTCAAGAAAGAACTAGTTAGAGGTATTCCTCAAGTGGAGTTTACTAAGGATCGATTGTGTGATGCCTGCCAGAAAGGAAAGCAGATCAAAGCATCATTCAGAAAGAAGCTTGATTCAACAATTGAAGAACCTTTGTAATTGTTACACATGGATTTATTTGGACCAGTCAATGTGTTGTCCATCTCAAGGAAAAGATTTTGCCTAGTAATTGTGGATGATTTGTCAAAGTTCTCTTGGACATATTTCCTAAAGTCTAAAGATGAAGCTAGTGAAATCATCATCAATCACATAAGGCAAGTCAACAATCATCCTGATTTTAAAGTAAGAAGAATCAGGAGTGACAATGGAACTGAGTTCAAGAATTCTGTGATGAGATTATTTTGTGAAGAAAATGGGATTATGCATGAGTTTTCTGCAGCAAGAACTCCACAACAAAATGGAGTAGTGGAAAGAAAAAACAGATCTCTTATTGAAGCTGCAAGGATAATGCTTGAAGAATCAAAGTTACCAACATATTTTTGTGCTGAAGTTGTGAATACTGCCTACTACACTCAAAATATCTCTTTGGTTAATCAAGCAAAGTACACGATACCCTACCAATTATTCAAGAACCAGGAAGCCAACTCTAAATTTTCTTCATGTCTTTGGCTGCAAATGTTATATCTTGAGGAATCAAACTGATCAACATGGGAAGTTTGACGCTAAAGCAGATGAAGAAATTTTTGTTGGATATGTTATGGGAAAGGCATATAGAGTCTACAATCTAAGAACCAATATTGTTATGGAATCGATACATGTTGTTTTTGATGACAAAGAGATTGAAGGACTACAAGATGGAGATTTTCATGAAAGCCTCAAGTTTGATAATATGGAGATGGTTAGTGATGGCAGTGATGATAAAAGTGATCAAGAAACAGTGAATAAGGATAATGCAGAAAAATCTAAAACTAATGAAACACATAATTCAACATCTGTTGAGTTACAAAATGCTTCATCCGTCGGGAGATAATCTGCCTTATCCGTCGGGAGACAATCGGCTTCATCCGTCGGAACACAAAGTGCATCATCCGTTGAAACATTAAGAGAAGCTGAAAGTCATAATAGATCACCTACAGAAATTTCCCTTTCTCAAATCAAAGATTCACAAACTCTGGGGGAGTTTCTTATAATCAAAACTCAGTCACACATCAAGACAACAATGAAGCCTCTTCATCTAGAGCTAATCTACCTCAACAAAGAAAATGGACTAAAGATCACCCTTTTGAGCTCATCATTGGTGATGCATCTTCTAGAGTTCAAACAAGGAGAGCAACTCAAGAAGAATGTCTATATAGCAGCTTCCTATCTAAGGAAGAACCAAAGAAGGTAGAAGAAGCTTTGTTGGATCCTGATTGGATTTTGGCTATGCAGGAGGAGCTAAATCAATTTGAAAGGAATAAGGTATGGAAGCTGGTACCCAAACCTAAAGGAAAGAATCCAATTGACACCAAGTGGGTATTCAGAATCAAGATGGATGAAAATGGCATAGTGGTCAGGAACAAAGCTAGATTGGTTGCTAAGGGCTACTGTCAACAAGAAGAAATAGATTTTGATGAAACCTTTGCTCCTGTTGCAAGACTTGAAGCCATCAGAATCTTCTTAGCCTATGTAGCTCATGCCAATTTCAAGGTCTATCAAATGGATGTCAAAAGTGCTTTTCTGAATGGATATTTGGAGGAGGAAGTCTATGTTAGTCAGCCTCTTGGTTTTGAAGACCCAAATTTTACAAAATATGTCTACTATCTTTTGAAAGCACTTTATGGACTGAAGCAAGCACCTAGAGCCTGGTTTGACACTTTATCAAAGTTACTTTTGGAAAATCACTTCACAAGAGGTATTGTTGATAAAACTTTATTCTTTAGAAATGTTAATGGCTCTAGTATACTTGTTCAAATCTATGTAGATGATATTATATTTGGTTCTACAGATGAAAAACTTTGCAAAAAGTTTGCCAAATTGATGCAAAGTAAGTATGAAACGAGCATGATGGGAGAACTAACTTACTTTCTTGGTTTACAAATTAAGCAAGTTAGTGATGGAATATTTATTAGTCAAACTAAATATATTCATAATCTTTTAAAGAAGTTTGATCTAATGGATTGCACATCTGTAAAAACTTCCATGGCCACTGCAACTAAGCTTGAATTAAACACTACTGAAAAGTCTGTGGATATTTCAAGCTACAGGGACATGGTTGGCTCACTTCTATACTTGACAGCTAGTAGGCCAGATATAATATTTGTTACTTGTCTTTGTGCTAGATTTCAGGCTGATCCTAGAGAATCTCACTTAGTAGCTATCAAGAGAATTTTTAGATATCTCAAAGGAACACCAAAACTTGGCATTTGGTACCCTAGAGATTCTGGTTTTGATCTAACTGGTTATTCAGATGCAAATTATGCAGGTTATAAAATAGATAGAAAAAGCACAACATGAACCTGTCAATTGCTAGGAAACAAGCTTGTGTCCTGGTTCAGTAAAAAGCAAAATTCAGTTTCTACTTCTACAGCTGAAGCTGAATATATTGCTGCTGGCAGTTGCTGGGCACATATTTTCAATTGTTGGACTATGGTCTACAAGTGGATAGAATTCCAATTTTCTGTGATAACACAAGTGCAATTGCCATCACTGAAAATCCAGTGCAGCATTCAAGAACAAAGCACATAGACATCAAGTACAACTTCATAAAGGAACATGTAATGAATGGTACTGTGGAACTTCATTTTGTTCCAAGTGAAAAGCAGCTTGCAGATATCTTTACCAAGCCACTTGATGAATCCATCTTTTCAAGGTTGGTGAGTGAGTTAGGTATGCTTAATTACTCTTGAATCATTTCAGATACTTTTGCAAGTTATAATGCAGCCAGAAACTTAATTGATTTTTCTGTTTTGGATGAAATTTTGGCTAAGTCAGAATTTACATCCCGACGGATGCTCATTATCCATCGAGTTTGATCATCCATCTGAACATTATTTGTTAATAAAAATCAATTACTTTTCTGGATTATTTTATAACCCGACGGATAATTGATTTATCCTCATCCGTTGAATTGTCTCAATCTTAGCCGTTAAAACTCTGAACGTTATCCATCGAGTATACTTACAGTTTCTAAGCATGCCACGACGGATAAGTGATAAAATTTTTACAGTCTATTTATATTTAAACGGCTATTTTGGGCTATTTTGATTGGTCACTTTATTTCCCTTTATTATTTTTGACAGTTTATTTCTGAGATAGTATAAAAGCAGAATTCATTTTTATTCTACTCTTTTATCATTCTCAAGAATCAATTGCTCTAACTTCTTTCTTCCTCAAAAGCAAATTCTCTCTTTGCATATTTCAAATCTTTAGAAATGGCACCTGTAGTAAAAATCATGTCTCAAACTGGATATATCTATGAAAAGAACAACTTCACAGCTCTAGTGAACAAGGAGATTCAACAGTCTGGAGATTATCACAAAATGATGGATTTTGTGAAAGGCTGTAAATTCAACTATGCGATGCTGGAATCTCCCACAATCTACTGTGAGGTTGTAGAAGAGATATGGACAACTGCCGTGTATAACTCAACTGACAAAACCATAACTTTCACTCTCAAAGGTAAGCAGTTTTGCATTAATAGTGACATTGTCAAAGCATGCTTTAGAATTCCGGATAATACTGCTACTGTTCCACACACAGACACTGATATAGTTAACATGCTAAATTCCACGGGATATGAACTTTATGCTTCTAAATTAAGTGAAATTAGAAGGTTAGGTCTTAGAAAGGAATGGAGCTTTTTATGTGATGTGGTAACTAAGGTATTTTCTGGTAAGATTAGTAACTTTGATTCTGTTAATATTTCCATGCTTCATATGCTAGTTACTGATAAGTACTTAACTTCAGTGACTTAATCATATTTGAGTTCGGTTTTAAGTTAGGAGAACTCAATAAGAGAGGTAAAAATGTCTATTATGCTAGATTCTTAATGATGCTTGCTAACTATCTTATTGAGGATATTGTAATTGAGAACCCTACCAACAAGCTGAATTGTTGGTTTCAAGAAAGAAGAATTATTGCAGATCTTAATAGAGCAAATCACCACAAAGAGGTGCCCTTATTCTATTTTCCAGTAATGGAGGGACCTCAGGTAAGTGAGGTAAGTACTACTGTCTCCACTCTTCTAACCTCACATATTTCTTTGCCTTCTAGTGTAGCTATGGCATCTATGTCAATGACCCAACAGTTGCCTACCAAAGCTACCAAACCAACAATTTCAAAATCCAAAGCTAAGAAAGCCCCCTCTGGTGTCTCTCAAAAGAAACCAGTTGCAAAATCTACTAAACACAAAGAGGGGAGTGTGAAGGTGAGTAAGCAAGGTGAGGGACATGGTGAAAATCAAAGAAACCCTAAGGATAAGGTTGGTGAGATGAGTGTACCTAAGCCTAGCCATACCACAGTTTCCCAACAAACCGTGGTTGTTAATAAGGAAATTAGCTCATTTCTAGTTTCATCCTCCCAAAAGGATGTTACTATTGAAACAAGCTCCCAACCAGGAACAAATGCTAAGAGGGGTAGGGACACTAGTTCACCATAAATTTATGCTAGAAAGAAAAGATTAAAAACCCTTGAGGATGCATAGGGAACACACACAGTGCAAACTGGTGCTAAAGACCCAGTCACTGCACCTTCTCAAAGTCAGATTGATGTGACTCCAATAAATGTGGAGTCACAGCCAAAATCTTTAACAATTGAAGCACCTGAAACACCAAATTCATCCACACACTCACTGGATGTTGACATGATCAATACATCACTTCCAAATTCTCCATCTTTAACTCTATTGGAGAAGCCAAAAATCCAAGCAAGTGAGCATCATCTTTTAGATGATTTGTTGGCTCACTTGCCAATTCTTTCTGAGTCTATTGAGATATCTGTGCCTAAATTTTCATCAATATGCACAGAGTCTACAATAGCCTCCACTCCAAAATCATTCATTTCTTCTATCCCGGTGGATATTATTCATCCATCGAGTAGTGATTGTGTAATAACCCCAATTTTTGGGAAATTTTGAAACCCTTATGAATAGTGTTTTTGCTGAATGAGAAAACTTTTCATGCCACACTATATAGGGGTTCTGATATGGATATTCTGAGATTTTATTAGTACTTTATATGGGATATAAGTGTATGTAAAGATCGTCAGAATCCAAATCCGAACACTTTGATTTTTCCCGGAAATCCAATAGATACGGAAAGAATTGAGTATAAGGTAACAGGATAAAAGGATTTAAATTAAAGGATTATAATAGAGGATCATAAAAAGGAATATAATGTATTGAGAAAGGTTAAGGGAACCTAAGTAATAAGATCCTGGGTATGATCCCTCAAACGATAAACGAAAACGAAAGTTAAGCGAACAGTATAACAGATCAGAGGTCATTAGGCAAACAATTAGGAAGTTAATCAAAGGGATTAGAGAGGATGATGTCACCCAACCAATGAGAGGAGGGCAAAGAGGGAAGGATCACATCACAACATGACACAAGCATGACATGGGAAGGAAGGAGATGTGGTGGCTTTTTAACCACACAAAATCAAGGGCAACTAGGTAATTTACTAAAAAAAACACAAAAATCAAATCAACCAAGCCAAGCAAATCATTTTTCATCAAAATCAAAAAGAAACCAAGGCATTGTTCTTCATGCTCTCGGCCAAAACAGAACCAGCACACTAAAACTGCTGTATCTCCTTCATTTCTCACTCAAATATTGTGTTCTATAGCTCATTGGAAAGGTATTGAGATGACCTACAACTCTTGTTCACAAGTCTCGTCCAAATAATCATGGTAAGACCCTCATTTTTACAGTTCTTTAAATCGGACTTTTAGAAACTTCAAAGCCTAACTTTGTGTTCTTGATTTCTTTGGAAAGATCAAGCTTGTTGGAGGCTCCCTAAGGCTTCCTAGCAACTTAACACCTCCCAAGGAAGGTATAAACTTCAAACCCTAGCCTTTACTTTATTTGTTAGTAAGTTTAATGGTTGGTTTTGTGAAATGAGAAGCATGGATTGTGATTATTAGTAGTTTGGTTTGATTTGGAAGTGTTTTGGTAATTGAAGCTTGATTATAGTTCATAGGTCTTGATTGTGGTTGTTTGAGTTGAAAATCTTGGAGATTATGGACTGATGTGGTATGGTTTCGGTGAATTTTTGTTGTATTGATGGTTATAAGTTGGTTGGTGGTTAATTGGAGTAGTTTAAACATTGGTAATCGCGTAAACATAGTCGTCGTAATGTCCGATTTACTTTAGACTACTTTTGTTCATAACATTTGGACCCGAGAACTCCCTGCTAGATTATGACCATTTCCATGTTTAGATAGTTCATGTTACGAGCTTCGTTTTGATATGTAGTTCGTTTGATTCCGATGTACGGTTTAGGAGAAACGACCGTTTCAAGTAACGGCATTTCGCGAACGAATCATTTCCCCTCGCCTTACTTTGAAACATAGGTTAAAGACCAAAAAGGGTTAATTAATGTATGAAACAATTATGGTAAGAGTGTTAGGCAGTTGGTAAGACACTCGCGAAGGAATCGCTTTAAAACTCGTAATGGTTAATTTATTAAAAATGGTGGAGCCGAGGGTACTCGAGTGACTTAAGAGAATCAATAAGCGCAAAACAAGCGTTAGAGTCTAAGTTAGTTACAGTATAGATTTACAAGTGACTTTGGTTTAATTCCAACTTACTTGTTGTTTATAGGTTACCAGACTCGTCCCGAGCCTTTTATCACCCCAAGTCGCTCAGGCAAGTTTTCTACCCGTTATAACTGTTGTGGTGATGAATATATGTATTTGCATTATCTTGCGATAGATGCATGTTGGTTAATTAGCAAATGTTATTATATATTGAAGCATGCTGCTATGGTATATATATATGCATGCATGTTTCGCATTCTTTCCATATATATATCTGTTGATTCAGTTGATAATACCTATGCTAGAGGATAGCGGTAATTTGCATATACCCTTAGTACAGGGACCCAAAGGTGAAAATATTTTCTAAAACCGGGAGTCGAGGATCCCGAGTAGATTTTGTATATATGGATATATATATATATATATATTTATACTTATATATATATATATATATGGTCATAGTTTTCAAAACTATTAATCGAATAAGGTTTATTCGATAACTTTAACTTTATTTTATTATTGAATATTATTTCGAATATTATTCGAAGGCGTATGACTCCTTTATATTAAATGAATATTATTTTGAATATTAATTCGAGGACTTATGAATCCTTTTATTTTATTGAATGAATATTTTTGAATATTCATTCGAGGACTTATGACTTCTTTTATTTTATTAAATGAATATTATTTTGAATATTCATTCGAGGACTTATGACTCCTTTTATTTTATTATCTGAATATTATTTTGAATATTCATTCGAGGACTTATGACTCCTTTTATTTTATTATCTGAATATTATTTGAATATTCATTCGAGGGCTTATGACTCAGTTTATATTGTTAAATGAATATTTTTGAATATTCATTTGAGGATCTATGACTCCGATTATTTGCTGAGATTTGTTCTTTATTTTATTAAAGAATAAGGTGTAAATAATCAAACTTATTTTCGATTATTCAAATAAAGATAGTACTTTCATATAAGTATATCTTTGGTTATTTAATACTCGTTTCAAGTATAAGTTTTAATACTTTTACTTCAATTATTTTTATAAAGATTATTCTTTATGGGAATATTATTTAAATAATAATATTCAGTCATTTTCTAAATATTCTGGGGACTGATTTACTTCATTAAATCAGCTTTACTCCAAACACTCTATAAAGTGTTTTCGAGTCTTCAAAATGATTTTTAAAAGATAGAGCGGATCCCAAAACTCATTTTTATATTTAAGATCTTCCTTTTAAGGGGATTTAAATACTCGCTCAAAACCTGAGGGATCCGGCTCTGTGGTGTGTTTTATATTCGCAACAAGGTTGCTGTTTTGTTAAATGAATTGATTACTTACCCAACACTCGGGAAGTAAAATTCTTGGAATAAGTTAATCCATTAACAGGCATCGCCTGGGAAATATCGGTGAGTTTTCCTTTTCAACTAGATACGACTTCTTGGTGGAGCCGTATCAACAAGTTCTACTTGGGGAAAGGGGGAACGAGCTTTACGTTTCAGAGTCATGGATTTCATCTGAACTAGGAGTGGCGTAAGTGGTCGAGTGGCGCCGGCCCAGCCTTATTATATTGGCCCAAATGGCCTGGAAGTTCCGCTAAGGCGGTCCATTCCTTAGGAGTTCAGTGTTCGGTTGACAAGTAAATCCGACAGGTTCTCCTCTACATGTAGAAAATGGTGGGGTTGTACTACTACAACTGATCATCGTAAGTGGTCTTCCTGGCGCGGCAAACTCCCGTAATAAGTTCATCATCCATTTGGATAATTCTGCAACACTACCCGTAGCATTTCGATCGAAAGGCTACTAATGGGTGGTTGCCGAAGCATTGACAGGGTCAAACATTTTTATTGGTGTATACATTGAATGAAGTATCTCGTAACTTCATTTCTTTTCAAAATATTTCAAAGATAAAATATTTTCAAGTTTTATTTGTGGTCTCATCTATGGGATGACCTCGTGAATTTTATTATACTTTGAACAGTGGTAGTTCAAGTAGCTTTATAAATGATATAAGTATAGTGAAGTATTTGGTAACTTCATCCCTTGTTTTTACTTATATCTAGTAAGTAATTATCTTACTCATGATAAAAGATTCTAGTAAGTATCCATTTAGATACTTATATTATTGTTATCACTATATATTATCTTGCGAGCTGTAAGGCTCACTCTTGCTTTATTTCTTCATCACACAACAACAGTTAGGAAAGATGGCCAGACTCCAGCAGACCCAGCGCAAGCGCGTGGGAAGCGTCCCGCGTCTTCCCGATGATGTTGTGGCTGCTATAGCTGCAGAGGTAGATCCATTGGTAGATCAGGCATTCTATTTTGAGAATCAAATTATGTATAATTATAACTTATGGCAGATAATGGCAATTAACTGTAAATTTATCAAGTAATCATTTTGGGTTGTAATAACTTTTAAATTGTGGATTCAAAGACTTGTACTTATTTAAATTTCATCTCTGAGACTATAACGGGTTGTGGTGTGTGTTAGTGTGGGGTCACAGCATAAGGTTATTATTATTAATTAAGTGAAGTGATATTGTGGAGAGAAAGACCGTGACGACCCGGATCCCCGACCCCGGATCTGGGGGTGTTACAGAAATGGTATCAGAGCTAAGCGTTATAAACCTCAGAGATGATGGGACGTTAAGATAATAAGTTCACTAAGATAATAAGAACTCTTGCCAAGTTCATAGTCGGGCTACCTAACGTAGCACTGATAGTTAAAACCCTTATGGGAACCCTTATAAATATCGTGATAGAAGCGTAGTTCGTTATCGTAGATGGTAGCGGGACTCCGAACCCTGAGGTTGAGGAGCAACAGCGCGATGATGTTTATTACTAATTGGAGATCGGATTGTGGATCCGATAGAGTGTCCTAATGCAGGATCCGGATGATGTTGATATTGAGGATGTAGCGGTTGAGAATGTTGTCCTAGAAGGGATAGTTGCTGAGGAGGATCCCATGGAGGATCCTGACAAGAATGAATAAAGGACCACTGATGAATTGATGACCATGGTTAGGGAAACTACCAGAGGTAGGATTGGCCGGTCACTACCGGAGGTTCGTTCAAGTTTGTACAGATAGTAGCCCCTTTAACGCGGCTTACTCGTAAGACTGAGAAGTTCGAATGGACAGAGAAATGCGAGAACAACTTTTAAGAACCGAAGCAAAGGTTGGTGATGTTCCCTATGTTGGCGTTGCCGGATGGAAAATGAGATTTTGTGATGTGTAGTGACGCTTCGCATAAGGAATTAGGGTGCTTCATATACAGCACAGCAAGGTAATCGCGTACGCGTCAAGACAATTAAGGGAATATAAAATTCGATATCCCCACCCATGAGCTTGGGCTCGCGGCAATAGTTTTTCCCTAAAGATTGGAGGCACTACTTGTATGGAGAGAAGTGCGAGATTTACACAAGCCATAAGTGCTCTAGTGCATTTTCGCGTAGAAAGAGCTCAACATGCGCCAGAGAAGGTGGTTAGAGCTAATCAAGGATTACGATTATGAGATTCTTTATCATTCGGGGGAAAGCCAATGTGGTGGCTGATGCCCTTAGTAAAAAGGAGAGACTCAAGATGATAATGTCTTTGAGAGAGTTTATAAGAGATTTTGAGAAAATGGAAATAGAAGTGAAGGTAACCGGAGCCGGTACCGAAAAGCTGTTTGAGATTGCAATAGAGACCGAATTATTGGAAAAGAGCATACGGTGCCAGAGAAAGATGATAAGGGAATAATGAGGTATTCCTATAGAATTTGGGTTCCGAAAGTTCAAGAGCGTAAGGATGAGAACTTAGATGAGAGCCATAGTTTGAGGAATAAGATTTAGAGCAAACCCTGAACGTGATAGTCAGGGAGGTCGCCATCAAGATAGAAGGAACCCATGACATAATGGAGTGGAAAATGAGGATTTTAAATTAAAAGATGACCCCAATTATGGGGAGTAGGATGAAACATTTCATACTAAGGAAACAGAAAGTCGAGTAAGGAAAGGAGACCCGAGACGGTACTCCTATACGGCAATTCATGGACCTGTCTAGACAGAACTTAGACTATTATCCCCAACCACCACCTTGAGGAAACAATGCGATAGGAAATTCTTTCAGGACCTTTAAGTCTCTAAGCTCTCAGAGTTCCAAGGAACAGGTTGACCTAGTCGAGGCAAGAGCCTGGCTAAAGGAAATAGAGGAATCATTTGAGATTCTGAATGATTGACGAACCACAAAAGACTGTTTTTGTCACTTACCCTCCTAAGAGAGAGACCACCCGCTGGTGAAAGACCAAGAAAGGCACGGAGCCAGAGGTTAGAATAAACTGATTTAAGTTCAGTCAATTGTTTTCAGGGAAAGTAATTCCCAAAGATAAGGAGATAGTGTAAAAGCTTTGGAGCTAGAACAAAAGTGGATGAGTATGATGAATTATGAATCTAAGTTGTAAAAGTTATCAAGATTCGTTCTGAGGACACGAATCCAGAATGACGGGATGTTTGGAATCAATACTTATGTTGTGTTAGTTCATGAAATAATGATAAGAGAAAGGAAAATAAAAAGAAACTGAAGTGGAAAGAAATATAAAGGCAATAGAGTTTGAGGAATGATAAGGAAGTTGGGTATGAGGAAACCCTAAAGACTCGTAGCAATAGAAATAGAAAAGTATGTAATCTTCAGGATGAGGGTGATTCACCATGAGTTAAATTGATGGTTGAAGGCATAAGAGATAAATATATTTTATCCCCTGTAAGTTGGGAGGATTTGAGGAAACCTTGAGATAGTTCGAAGGATAAATATTGAGACGCGGATAGACTGAGGAGACAAGGAAGTAAGAAATTAGGAAAATTGGATGAAGGAAGTGACCTTCAAGAATGTGAAGTGTAAGACCGGTGGCTTGATACCCAGGAAGGGAGACGCCAGGTATGAAAGATATCCCAACATTGAGATGACTGTTGAGATAAACAACAAAAGTAAATAAGGATTTATTAAGAAGAAGTTCACGTTGAACACGACCAATATCTTCCAGATCATCCATGTGATCATTACCAAATCAGGAAAGAAAAGCGGATAACCATTTTTATCTTTTGGAGGCCATGTGGATTGACCTTAACTTGAATAAGGATGCTATTGTGAAATTCGGTATAGACTATCGAGGTGGAAATGATTGAATAAGATACCCTTATCAGGGATATATGACTTTATTTATCCATGGAAGGATGCATGTACCTTTTCAAAGGTGGAATTAAGGATAGAACATCGGTAACTTAAAATGAATCCTAGGGGAATGCATAAAGGTTGGCATTTCACCCTTAATAGGGATAGTATGAAATTTGACAGTATGAATTGGAAAGGATTAAGGTAATAACAACCTTTAAAGAATCAGTGGAGAATTTTTTTTTTCAAAAGTATATAGACAATGATTCTAGTATTAGTATATGGTATTTTGATATGCCCTGTATCTAGGGAATACAGGAGGAACGATTCAAGGATAACCTTAGAGGTTTTACAAGGAGAAAGGTAATATTCAAATTCTCAAGAATAGAAATGTGGATAAAGGAAATATGACGTAATTATAGTGTTGCCAAGTGGGGCACGTGTTAAACCACGAGAAAGTATGGATCGAACCAGTAATGGTCGAAATTATTCAGGGCAATTAGGACTTAAGATAAAAGATGTTCTAATTATGATTGAGAGTCAGTCATGACAGTGATTAACCTCTAAAGACTGAGGCAATAACTTATGGAAAAATGGTGATTTTTTTTTACTTATCAGATTTTAAGGAAAACATCTTCACTCAAGCAGTGATCGGAAATAGGGTAGAAAATTTGTGAAAGTGGTTAAAATGAAATTGACTGTAAGGAAATTTTACTATCAGGAAAGGCCAAAGAGGTGGCCGACACTTTAAAGGTAAGAGGATAATTATAGGCGCTTGTGCCAAAATAATACAGTGAGGATGGTTAAAACTGTGAAGGTTGTATTATGGTTTGGAAGATTGACATTCCTTCTGATGACTGTGCAATACCCAACCGTAATAGTAGTTGGTAAAGGTTTAATTCGTGTAATCGCCATGAGCGGGCTATCTATCTTAGGAGGTCCTATCTTGAGATAAGCCAGGACCATGTTTCAAAAAGGACTAGACGAACCTTTGAGTTAAGTCTTCTATTTAAGGCATATGATTAAGAATGGTATTAACCTGCTATCGTTGCTTTGATTGAAACTCTTCTGCAATTTTATCTACTTCATGTCATGAAAGTACGTCAGAGTTTGGAGTGTTCTTCATGAATTGTGATTGGTGGTTATGTTAACTCCTTAGGAGAATTAGATACGAGATGTATGGACTCCGTATGGTTAGCTATTAAGACTTCATGGAAAATGAATGACTACAGTAGGTCAGTGGTGGACCATAGTAAGGCAGCAATGATTCTGCGAGTAATGAGCTGATTACAACCGTGAGAGTTGTATTGGAATGGGTGTTGAGATTGAGTACCACTAATCGGGTCGTGGTAGTGTATAAGTTATCATTGATAGACTAATTAAGTAGAGTATCTACCTAGTGAATTATTATTCTTTCTTATCAATAGAGAGTCGTATTATTATACGAGGAAGGTTGCGGTGCAAGCATAGAATTCTAGTAACGATGATGTCTAGAATGAGATCCCAGGTTCGATTTTCGAAATCGAGGGAGTTTCAAAGGTGATTGTGTATAAGCTCGAGGAAGAGCATGGGTCCATAGAATGATGGACGGAATAGCAAATATTTAGGCATGTGAAATACGATGCTATAATACTTGATGTTGATATAAATACATATATGTTTTGTTCTCCTATGACAAACCTCTATAGTTCAGAGGTAGATTCCAAGCCAGATATTTTATGGCAATATTTTTTTTTTACATATATACAATTCTCTTCAGTTCGTTCTTTTCTCTTCTTTTCATTTCAAGTAAGCTGAGAAGAACAACCCTTCCAGAAGGGGAGGTATTGCCGAATGACTATCTATCTTTGTGATAGAAGCCTAGTAGGATACCATCTATTGTTTAGTTGCTTGTCAAGTACTAAAGGCTGGCCACCTTCTGTACTAACTATGCAATATAACAAGTGTTCATGATCATAGTGATCTCTCAACAAATTCCTTTACTTCTATTTGATTGATCAAATTTTGGAAAATAGAAACAACTGAAAAAGGAGTAATAAAGTGGTGGTAGTATGCGGAATGGAAACACATTCGTGATACTAAGGTTGACGTGGTTATTAAAAGGTTATAGAACGCTACGAGCAAAAGTATAACCAGTATAATATTAGGAACGGAAGGTGATAGCGATTACGAACTGGAAAAGAATGGGTATTGAGAAGCAAAAGTTATAATGTTAGAAGCTATGATGAGAGTCTGTGCAATAGACTTGAAAGAAATTAGAATGATCACTTAACACGGGTTGAGTTTTCTTACGACAATAGATCATATGTCAGTATTGAGGTATCGCCTTATGAGATCCTTGAGGGAAGATAATGTCGATCTCCCTTATGTTAGGATGAAGTTGTAGAGCGCAAGATGCTCGGACCCGCAGTAGTCCAAAGGACCAAGGATATGATAGATCTAATCAGAGGATGGCTGGTAGTAGCCCAAGATGGACATGATAAGTATGTTGATTTGACACGAAAGGAAAAAGAGTATGAAATAGGGGACCTAGTGTTGTTATAGGTATTTCCTTGGAAAGGAAGGATGAGGTTCGGAAAGAAATGAAAGCTAAGTCCACGAATTGTTGGACCCTTGGATATATTAAGACGTATTGGGAGGATAGCATAGGACCTAGCCCTAACCCCGAACATGTAGCAGGTCGTAACGTGTCTCACGTATCAGTGTTAAGGAAGTGTAATTCAGATGCCAGATAAATAGGGGCATATGAGCGCATAGATATGCAACCCGAAGTAACCTATATGGAGCAACCAGGAAGGGTTGTAGAGTGAAAAGGGAACAAGTGCTTAGGAGAAGGGTTATCAAACTATTCAGAGTTTGATGGAAGAACCACAATGTGGGAAAATTTATTTGAGAGTTAGAAAGTGTAATGCTAAGAAAGTATCCCAATTCATTTTCTATCTGATTCCGGGACGGAATCCTTTTAAGGAGGGGAGACTGTAATAACCCCAATTTTTGGGAAATTTTGAAACCCTTATGAATAGTGTTTTTGTTGAATGAGAAAACTTTTCATGCCATACTATATAGGGGTTCTGATATGGATATTCTGAGATTTTATTAGTACTTTATATGGGATATAAGTGTATGTAAAGATCGTCAGAATCCAAATCCGAACAATTTGATTTTTCCCGGAAATCCAATAGATACGGAAAGAATTGAGTATAAGGTAACAGGATAAAAGGATTTAAATTAAAGGATTATAATAGAGGATCATAAAAAAGAATATAATGTATTGAGAAAGGTTAAGGGAACCTAAGTAATAAGATCACGGGTATGATCCCTCAAACGATAAACGAAAACGAAAGTTAAGCGAACAGTATAACAGATCAGCGGTCATTAGGCAAACAATTAGGAAGTTAATCAAAGGGATTAGAGAGGATGATGTCACCCAACCAATGAGAGGAGGGCAAAGAGGGAAGGATGACATCACAACATGACACAAGCATGACATGGGAAGGAAGGAGATGTGGTGGCTTTTTAACCACACAAAATCAAGGGCAACTAGGTAATTTACTAAAACAAACACAAAAATCAAACCAACCAAGCCAAGCAAATCATTTTTCATCAAAATCAAAAAGAAACCAAGGCATTGTTCTTCATGCTCTCGGCCAAAACAGAACCAGCACACTAAAACTGCTGTATCTCCTTCATTTCTCACTCAAATATTGTGTTCTATAGCTCATTGGAAAGGTATTGAGATGACCTACAACTCTTTTTCACAAGTCTCGTCCAAATAATCATGGTAAGACCCTCATTTTTACAGTTCTTTAAATCGGACTTTTAGAAACTTCAAAACCTAACTTTGTGTTCTTGATTTCTTTGGAAAGATCAAGCTTGTAGGAGGCTCCCTAAGGCTTCCTAGCAACTTAACACCTCCCAAGGAAGGTATAAACTTCAAACCCTAGCCTTTACTTTATTTTTTAGTAAGTTTAATGGTTGGTTTTGTGAAATGAGAAGCATGGATTGTGATTATTAGTAGTTTGGTTTGATTTGGAAGTGTTTTGATAATTGAAGCTTGATTATAGTTCATAGGTCTTGATTGTGGTTATTTGAGTTGAAAACCTTGGAGATTATGGACTGATGTGGTATGGTTTCGGTGAAGTTTTGTTGTATTGATGGTTATGAGTTGGTTGGTGGTTAATTGGAGTAGTTTAAACATTGGTAATCGCGTAAACATAGTCGTCGTAATGTCCGATTTACTTTAGACTGCTTTTGTTCATAACATTTGGACCCGAGAACTCCCTGCTAGATTATGACCATTGCCATGTTTAGATAGTTCATGTTACGAGCTTCGTTTTGATATGTAGTTCGTTTGATTCCGATGTACGGTTTAGGAGAAACGACCGTTTCAACTAAGGGCATTTCGCGAACGAATCATTTCCCCTCGCCTTACTTTGAAACATAGGTTAAAGACCAAAAAGGGTTAATTAATGTATGAAACAATTATGGTAAGAGTGTTAGGCAGTTGGTGACACTCGCGAAGGAATCGCTTTAAAACTCGTAATGGTTAATTTATTAAAAATGGTGGAGCCGAGGGTACTCGAGTGACTTAAGAGAATCAATAAGCGCAAAACAAGCGTTAGAGTCTAAGTTAGTTACAGTATAGATTTACAAGTGACTTTGGTTTAATTCCAACTTACTTGTTGTTTATAGGTTACCAGACTCGTCCCGAGCCTTTTATCACCCCAAGTCGCTAAGGCAAGTTTTCTACCCGTTATAACTGTTGTGGTGATGAATATATGTATTTGCATTATCTTGCGATAGATGCATGTTGGCTAATTAGCAAATGTTGTTATATATTGAAGCATGCTGCTATGGTATATATATATATGCATGCCTGTTTCGCATTCTTTCCATATATATATATCTGTTGATTAAGTTGATAATACCTATGCTAGAGGATAGCGGTAATTTGCATATACCCTTAGTACAGGGACCCAAAGGTGAAAATATTTTCTAAAACCGGGAGTCGAGGATCCCGAGTAGATTTTGTATATATGGATATAAATATATATATATATATATTTATACTTATAAATATATATATGGTCATAGTTTTCAAAACTATTAATCGAATAAGGTTTATTCGATAACTTTAACTTTATTTAATTATTGAATATTATTTCGAATATTATTCGAAGGCGTATGACTCCTTTATATTAAATGAATATTATTTTGAATATTCATTCGAGGACTTATGACTCCTTTTATTTTATTGAATGAATATTTTTGAATATTCATTCGAGGACTTATGACTCCTTTTATTTTATTAAATGAATATTATTTTGAATATTCATTCGAGGACTTATGACTCCTTTTATTTTATTATCTGAATATTATTTCAATATTTATTCGAGGGCTTATGACTCAGTTTATATTGTTAAATGAATATTTTTGAATATTCATTTGAGGATCTATGACTCCAATTATTTGCTGAGATTTGTTCTTTATTTTATTAAAGAATAAGGTGTAAATAATCAAACTTATTTTCGATTATTCAAATAAAGATAGTACTTTCATATAAGTATATCTTTGGTTATTTAATACTCGTTTCAAGTATAAGTTTTAATACTTTTACTTCAATTATTTTTATAAAGATTATTCTTTATGGGAATATTATTTAAATAATAATATTCAGTCATTTTCTAAATATTCTGGGGACTGATTTACTTCATTAAATCAGCTTTACTCCAAACACTCTATAAAGTATTTTCGAGTCTTCAAAATGATTTTTAAAAGATAGAGCGGATCCCAAAACTCATTTTTATATTTAAGATCTTCCTTTTAAGGGGATTTAAATACTCGCTCAAAACCTGAGGGATCCGGCTCGGTGGTGTGTTTTATATTCGCAACAAGGTTGCTGTTTTGTTAAATGAATTGATTACTTACCCAACACTCGGGAAGTAAAATTCTTGGAACAAGTTAATCCATTAACAGGCATCGCCTGGGAAATATCGGTGAGTTTTCCTTTCCAACTAGATAGACTTCTTGGTGGAGCCGTATCAACAATTTCTACTTGGGGAAAGGGGGAACGAGCTTTATATTTCAGAGTCATGGATTTCATCTGAACTAGGAGTGGCGTAAGTGGTCGAGTGGCGCCGGCCCAGCCTTATTATATTGGCCCAAATGGCCTGGAAGTTCCGCTAAGGCGGTCCATTCCATAGGAGTTCAGTGTTCGGTTGACAAGTAAATCCGACAGGTTCTCCTCTACATGTAGAAAATGGTGGGGTTGTACTACTACGACTGATCATCGTAAGTGGTCTTCCTGGCGCGGCAAACTCCCGTAATGAGTTCATCATCCATTTGGATAATTCTGCAACACTACCCGTAGCATTTCGATCGAAAGGCTACTAATGGGTGGTTGTCGAAGCATTGCAGGGTCAAACATTTTTATTGGTGTATCCATTGAATGAAGTATCTCGTAACTTCATTTCTTTTCAAAATATTTCAAAGATCAAATATTTTCAGGTTTTATTTGTGGTCTCATCTATGGGATGACCTCGTGAATTTTATTATACTTTGAACAGTGGTAGTTCAAGTAGCTTTATAAATGATATAAGTATAGTGAAGTATTTGGTAACTTCATCCCTTGTTTTTACTTATATCTAGTAAGTAATTATCTTACTCATGATAAAAGATTCTAGTAAGTATCCATTTAGATACTTATATTATTGTTATCACTATATATTATCTTGCGAGCTGTAAGGCTCATTCTTACTTTATTTCTTCATCACACAACAACAGTTAGGAAAGATGGCCAGACTCCAGCAGACCCAGCGCAAGCGCGTGGGAAGCGTCCCGCGTCTTCCCGATGATGTTGTGGCTGCTATAGCTGCAGAGGTAGATCCATTGGTAGATCAGGCATTCTATTTTGAGAATCAAATTATGTATAATTATAACTTATGGCAGATAATGGCAATAAACTGTAAATTTATCAAGTAATCATTTTGGGTTGTAATAACTTTTAAATTGTGGATTCAAAGACTTGTACTTATTTAAATTTCATCTCTGAGACTATAACGGGTTGTGGTGTGTGTTAGTGTGGGGTCACAGTATAAGGTTATTATTATTAATTAAGTGAAGTGATATTGTGGAGAGAAAGACCGTGACGACCCGATCCCCGACCCGGATCCCCGACCCCGGATCTGGGGGTGTTACATTCAGTTTCCGATTAATGTTGATACTTAGGTTGTTGTTAATATCGAAAGTGGTATTAATACAGATGATTGATGTTTACTCCAGAATGAGATGTTGTGAACATCAAAGTTCATATTAATATCTAATTTGATATGACCACAAAATGAGTATTAATGTCAAAAGTTCGGTTTTGAATAAGCTAGGAGAACAAAGAACGGAGGTAGAAAAAGGAAGTGGAATTAAAAGGGTGATAATGAAACTTTATAAGATGCCAAAAAAATAAACGTAGTAACAGATGCATTAATCAGAAAGAAAAGACCAAATGTGTTGACAGTGTTGGAAGAATTATACAGGGAATTTCAAAAGTTGAGATTGGAAGCCAGAGTTTGCAAACCTAACAATGCAAAGATGTATAGTATGACTTTTCAACTAGAATTGCTAGAGAAGGTAAAGAAACGTCAAGGGGTTAAGGCAGGACATCAAAGACTAGATGGATATATTTCGCCAAGAAACGTCATGGTGATGCCACCTGAGAACCAAAAGTGAGGAAAGCGTTAATTGCATTATTATTGATAGGTTATTTAAACCTAATCATTTTCATTTATGAATAAACGGTTTATCCCATAAGTGGGTTAGTTTCTACTTAAAGAAATGGTGGTACGTCATCAGATCCAGAAATTATTGTAGATAATCAATATTGTGTGATTTAAAATTTGACAGAAGTATTCAGAATATGATAAATTATGTCGAACTAGAATGGTATGTACTACTTCTAGATGAATGGATATTAAGTAAAGCGGAACTAAAAAGATAAAAATTTGGTTGAACTATGATAACTCAAGAGATTCAACTTACTCCGAAGGTATGATACGAGACATGGATATCAAAGATGACTCTCTGATAGGATGGCATAAAGAAAGAATAAAAGTTATTTGTCATTAGATGTCAAGGAAAGCCTTGCAGTCAGTTTCGTATGAGAACTTCTTAGAACCAAAATAAATGATAATATGGGTTAAAAATATGCCAGTGATGCCTCCAGGTTAGTGTACTTTCTCCAAAATGACAAGAGATCTTCGTTCGATAAATATACTCGATTGTGATTCAAGAAAAATAAAATATGGTGATAAGTTTGTGCGTCAGTCATATTTAATCGAGACTTTCTCGTTAATTCTTAACTCTGGAATAATCTCGAGAACGTTAGAAATTGAATACGCCATGACTCCAGTATATCAATTGTAGATGGACGAGAAGATTAAAAGAACGATTAAAGTACTTCGAATGCAATTGGAAGTGATTATGAACTGGTTAATTGAATAGAGAAACATGTGGGAATGATATTCAAAAACCAGTAGCTATTGCAAACGTTCATAAGTATGAATTACTAGAATTACAAAGAAAGATAATTAGTAAGAATTACGCTGGTCCTTATAAGATAATAAAATAGTCAGGATAAGTGTAAGTAAGTTGGCTTCACCGCCACACTTTTAGTAGATTCATAAGGTATTTATACGTGTATACTCATGAAGAGCAATTTAGCTCCATTGTATATAAAATGGAGACTTGAGTTGAGTTATATAAGCAACAGATAGAATATGAGGTCAACGAGAGGTTGTTAAGTAATGATTGATGCTCCGAGTAAAAGTTTATGAAAGTTGTAAGGTTGAGAATCAACCCGGGAAAATGAGAGTGAGATACTTGAAGGTATCACTGTCTGATCCTTAGAGTGATTCTGAGGACATAATCCTTTTAAGCGGGGAAGGATGTAACATCCGGGATATCATGTGTAATTATTTTTATCAATAAGTAATTTTTATATGACTATTATGTGATTTTTGGTGAATTATCTGATGATTGGGGTGGATATGTGAATGCTTATATGTGATACAGTATAAGTATGTTAATTTTATTATGACCAGAATAAAATATAGATAAATTTGGTATTTTCTGGTAATTTTTAGGCTGTTATATGATTTAAATTGATTTATGAATTTATTAATCATTTTCTGAATAATTACAAAATATTTTATAAAGCTGGGAATCGTCCGACTTTAACTGATTTTACATTTTTACAACCTGAAACTCTTCTGAAAACTCTTTTCTAACCTAATCTGGTAATTCCGAACATTTTCCGTGTTTTGACTTTTTCGATCCGGATTACGGTTTGACCCGTGCGCGGCCCAGCGCAAGATTTTCGATACGATAATCATTTCGGTGAACCAACAAAACCCGTATTTTCGAAAGACGGGATATTATTACGTTATTTTCATATATAGTATTTTATAAGAATCCCGGTTTGGATAATTATCCAATACGAGTATCGAATCAGATCGTTTTTGCAGTTACTTAGCAGCTAAGTAACTAATTTAATGATCCAAGATGATCCAAAACGATCCAAAATGAGACAATATTCCAAAAATATATATAGCCCTTTTATTATTTCATTTTATTCGTATAATCACAATCAGTCAGTAAAACCCAGTAAAATACAGAGAAAATGTCGAATTGATATTGCCTTCTTGAGAATCAAACGTACGAACGAAGGCATTATCAAACTCCGATTCGGGCGTGCAACTTATCAAAACGAAGCTCTCGAAAAGTACTTTCATAATCAATCATCCGTTTTTATGCAGGAATCAAGGTATTTGTCTGATTTAATTATTTAAATTCAATTTAATTATGGACTAAATTATGAATTTTTGTTCTTGATATTTTTGATATGATTTGATGGCATCATCATGTAGATCTTTTCTTCCTGCTCATTTTGTTATATTATATGTTAAAAACCGAGTTCAATAACATGTAGAAAAGTGTGTTTGATTCTCGGATTGTTAAGTTAGGGTTTCTAGGCGATGAATGTTCTAAATCGAATTTGGGTATTTCATTTTTATCGATTCTGGGTTGAATTAGGTGATACTAGCTTGTAGATCGTATACAAATGAGTTTAATTATGTGCTTAATTGATTCGTTGGTTGCCGGAAAAGTATCGCCGAAAAAGCTTAAAGCTTCGCCGGCGATAATGGCGGCTCGTCGGGGAATGCAAACCAGGGGACAAAAACACAAAATAAAATCGCCTCTGTGTGGCTGAAGTGAATTGGAATGATTTCCCTCACGAAACCGGATCGAACAGCGTGTAAATAAGCCGATTGAAGCTCGCCGGAAAATATCCCCGGCCGCCGGATTCTGTTGTTCTTCCGACCGGGTTATGGATCTTTTAAAAAACATTTTTAAAATTATGTTTTATTTATAAAAAATCATTTTTTTTAATTTCTAAAATTTCCTATTTAATTCTAATTTTTTTTATTTCAAAATAAATTTTAATTATTTAATTAATTAATTTTAGTTTATAATTAATTATTTAATTAGTCAATTAATTTAAATATTAATTAATTATTTAATTTAATTATTTATTAATTAATTTTAATTGATTATTTAATTGGATTTAATTTTTTAAATTGATTTAAAAATTCCGAAAAATAGTATCAAGCTTTAAAATATTATTCTAAATTATTTTCAAGGTTCGATAATTATTATAAAATTATTTTAAATCAAATTTGGGTGTTCGAACCCTATTAATTAATTATAAAATGATTCGAACACCCGTTTTAATTCCGAAAAATGTTCAAAAATTCGTAATAAATACCTGGAAAATCATTTTGACCCCGAATCTTCTTTGAAATTTTTTTTGATCGAATATCTTGCATGCTATGTACTACGTGCTATCTGATTGATGTGTTATATGCCAATGTGGTTATAGTTTGACTGTTTTAGTCGTAACTTTTAATCCGTAAATCGGATTTGGATAAAATGAAGGGTAGATAAAAGCTTTTGACGTCTATGTGACGATTAAAACAATATGAGTATGAATAATTAATAGATACTTATGATGCCTAGCAGAGTCAGCAAGGCATAGAAGAGGAAACCAGTGATCCATAAATAGAATTGAAGCGTAGAAAGAGAAGACAAGTGGTTGATAAATAGAAGCAAGGCATAGAAAGGGAAGGAAAGTGGTTGATGAGTAAAACTATTAAATGAGTACAAGTAAAGTGGAAATTATCGCTGATAAGGCAAGTACTTCTGAACCTTTTTCAAGATATATTGCATATATTTTCGAACTATTTCATAATATGTCGCTATTATTCAATATAACTCATGTTTTATACTGCAAGCACTTTAAACCATTTAACCTTGAACCCTGATTCTTATTGATCTTGAGCCATAAGCCTTATTCTTCACAAACCATTGATTGTTGAATTCTCAGATACGAGCCAGACACATACGATACTACTCCACAAATACAAATCTACCACATACTGATTTCTGATATTGAATTGCTTGACATACCAACCCTTATTCCTTGTTTAAAAGAAGACCAATCCTTGTAACCCTTGAACCTTGGTCTTCTACTTTTTGATTCATTCCTTGATTGAAAGTCAATCTTTTTGAATTCCTTGTTATACCTTCATGGTATTGTGAATCACCCTATGTTTCAAGATAAATGTTGTTTATGATTCAGCGTATTGAATTACATTGGTTATCATATTAAATTGTTTTAGAATTCGATGGTTTTATAAATGTGGACCAGATTCGTGGTCGGACCATATTCCTGGTCAGAATAGGCCAATAAGTGCCTTGGATCCAGTATATAGAGCAAAGCTGGGAGCCTTGCTCGGGGTTAGTGCGTGACTGATCAGCAGCCTAACCTTGGTTTTTAAAATAAAAAGTAAATATCCAATTCTAATCATTGCTTATTTAGAAACTTGATTCTTCTTAATCATTTCAATTGGTAATTGTTTAACCTCAGTTATTGCTATTATAACTTGCTGAGCTAGTTAGCTCACTCTTGCAAACCTTTTTATATTTTCAACAGTTGAAGAAGAAAGTGTTGATAATGAGGATTCCCTGTCCAGTGTGCGTACTTGGGTTTCCAGGTAAATTGGATCGAACTAGAAGGAGATTTATAGTGTAGGTGAGTTATGCAAGATTGTAACAACGATATCATTACCAGTTGTAAGGTGAACTAGTTGAGATTTGGTATGACGTATTAAAGTATAAGGTTGTGGCTTGTTCTCATACTTGAACCTGTTGCGATCCATGATTGTGAAAAGAAGGGTCAATACATATAATATTTTATATACAGATTTATATATGATGTGTGTGTGTGTTGTGAGCCCCAAACTTCTGATCCGGGCTTGGAGGGTGTCACATCCCACATCCCAATTTTAATAGGGGCCCCATCTTTCAATAATGGTCAATCGTGTTTTAGCCTTTAATCATAAAGAAATTGTCACTAGTATTCAAGAAACGCAATTTTTGGGGTACCGTACCGTTCTTGTGTTTAATGTATTGATCAAGTCTTAATCTTGTTTATATTAGCATATTTCGAATATTGGCCCAAACTATTACAATTTTACCTAAAATGGCCCAAAATATCGCTACATATCTAGTAAAATGGTGCAACCTATCACTCAGTAACACAACACAAAAATGTGTTTCGTAGAAAACACAAGACACACATCTGGTAAATACATTTCCATCATTTTTAATATTTTTTTAATCACGTATCTTTGTATTGCATTATTTATAACTTTTTTGCCCAAAGAGAATGTTATAAATGCATTTTTCGTGAATGCAAGTTAAGAATGCGTTTTTAAGTGATAAAAATGGTCATTTTTGGCCATTTTATTCCAAATTGTGAGAAAAATGACCTTTTTCGCACATTTCAAGGAAAGTAATCACACTATTGTCACACCTTATTTGATCTCATATAATAATTACGTTTTGGTCACATGTAAAGTTGTATTGTTTGGGTGAATCTAGACTAGATAATCAGTCACATTGATTCTTTTTAATGCAATCTCACTGGTGTGAATGTGATCCATGGTTATAAAAGGTAATGATTTATGTTGTAAATTCCAAAATTGACTTTTACACTCTGCAACCCTAATACTCCACTCACATGTTCTTTGCAATTTGCTATTATTGTCATCTTTGCATGTTAGTGTTCAATAATGTATCTATTACAAATACAATGTAATCATGTTTGACACTATCATTTTTATTCAGGTACATACAATGTATAAAAAGTCTATAGACATACATTACCTATAACCATACAATCATAATGGCAATTTAAGTTCACAATATTATTGGTGATAGTTGTGCAAATCATATGATCAATTAACTATAAATTACGATTGATTGATTACTAATGCCGCCGGTTATACTACTACAAGTTCGATCGATATGCTAATCATAATTAAATTGATTATAATTTAAATATGGACAAAAATTAATATATGTTTAGGTAGAAGTCATCATCTTTGTTTTTCCATGTAACTAAATACATTCTCGGTAAAAGGTCCTATTCTTGGTGACAACTTTGTAAATGTAGATACAAGAAAAGAATGAACAAATGTTTAAAGAGAAAGTAAAATAAGCATAATAGTAACCTGCATCTAACTTATTCAAGAAATTATAGCAGATTTTGGTTGAATGTAGGCTAACCAAGTGATTTAATTATCTAAGTCTATTTGTGTATATGTATTTCTAGAAAGGGGCTTCCAATAATTTAATAATATATTATACAAACACCTTTAGATTTTGAAAATTTAGCTATAATTTATCTTGTTAACAACGAATATGAATACTATAAAGCAAGTGATATGAATGCACTGCAAGATGGTCCGATGACTGTGAGATTATTTGTTTTAATTCTAGTGTTTTGCTGACAAATTTTGTATACAGTTACAGTAAGGGTGCATTAAAATATTTACTAAAAAAATATTTGATTTTGAATTTTGGAATCTATGATCAATTAATGATTTTTCTATATCTTTTTATAACTCTGAGTTACTCGATCTAGATTAAATAATTGTATGAGATATTGGACTCTACTATCCGATTAAAACAATCCATTGCAAATATGACATATACTTACTTAATTAGTTTGTATTTTGGTTATTATTCGAAACAGGGAAGTAAAAGCACCAGATGCATTCTGCACCCCTGAACAAATGAAAGAGTCAAAAGTAACCTTGTATCAAGACTCTCCAAGAATTCCACACAGATGTACTAATGCATATTTGCATGCATATCATTATATCAGTGAGTATTGGTCCACTCATGCTGATCAATGAAATTTTTTAACAATGCATGCATAAATTCACTACAAACAAGCACACACACACATGATCAGGTAATAAGTTTCCTTGTACAAATGAGTAACTTTTTTGTTCACAGAGAACCTATAGCCCAAGCTTAAAGTGCTCAATTTGTTGTTAACTTGAATACCAAATATTCTTTTCCATAAACTCTTTTTAGCTTCTAGTAACATTTCAAAAAATGGTAATACTACAAGCCTAAAACTAAAATGTTCATTTACATATTCTAACCCTACATCTTTCATTTTCAATCTTATTTATGCTCCATCTTACAAAAAGGTCAAACTCAAAAGTGCATGTAATGCTGCAAGCAATGGTTATCAAAAACCCAAAAGAGAGCATAAATAAAGGAATAATAAATAGTTCAAAAACTATATTCACATCAACTATTCATCTATGTGAAGCATTATCTAGTCAATAAAAATAGAAAGGAGAGTAAGATATAGACAGTTTCCAGGGTAGCAAAAATGTAAATACCAAATGTCAAATCAACTAACAGTGTGAGGGAAAGATTGTCATTTTCAGAGAGGAAAGAAAAGTTTTCATATAGTAGAAGCAAGAGTTCTAAAACTGAAGAAATGATGTGCAAACTCATTTTTTTTAAGTTAACAACCACTCACCAAGAATGAGGTCTTGTATAGTATAAGTAAACATGTTGATGGCCATGGTTGCAAAGGGGTAACAGAGAGGGAAATAGAGTATTTATGGATACCAAAACAAACATACCCTATATACGACGCTCATATATTCAAAGTTCTTGGTTATTTCTCAAATATATAGTACTCCTTTTTATTCCGTTGCACTACCCTCTAAGTACTACAAAGTTAAGAGGGTTATTATGCCCCACTTGGGTATTCCTACCACCCAAAATAGTTTCCCCACTCATCGAATTTTTGGTACATTATCTCGGTATATACTACGATCAAGGTCTATTAATGAAGAAAATAAGTCATATATCTAGTCTCTAGTATATATAATAGTAAAGAGCATTTATGACATCATAGGTATAGAGAGATATAAACCCATGTGTTGAGTATACAACAACGAAAGCAAAACCCAAAGTGAATATATTAGAACATGAAAATGAACGACAATCACACAAGATAAAGATTAACGTGATTCAGGAATTCCTACTCCACAAGCCGCACTAATTTTGTATTGATCTCTCACAGTTTTTTGTGTTATGATTTTATAATTACGTGAGTATTTATAAGAGAAGAAACTAGGCCTAAATCAAATTATAGTCCAAATATGAAAAGTAGACTAATCCATAAACTAATATAATTCTCAATTTGAATAGTCTATTTCATGGGCTTAATTAATAGCCTCCACAAACCCAACAATCTCCCACTTAGAGTCTAACCACATCTTCACTCTTGTAATTCTATTAAAATCAATTCTTCAATCAATAACTCTAACTAGTGCAGCACCTTCTCATGAATCAATTCTGAAGTCCAGTTGAAGCTACACAAAGCTTCAACTTTTCATTCGTAACCACCTTAGTCAGCATATCTGCAGGATTCTTTGAACAAAGGATTTTCTAGCAAGGACAAAGTACCATTGCTTATCAACTCTCTTGTAAAGTGATATCTCAGCTGAATATGCTTCATCCTAGCATGAAACACGAGATTCTTTACAAGATGAATATCAGTATGAATGTCTCTATACAAAGCACTGTCCGCATGTTTCTTGCCCAACTCCTCAAGAAAATTCTTCAACCAAATCATCTTTTTGCCAGCTTCAAAGATAGCCTATATCCTGCTTATGTGGTTGAAAGAGAAACACTCTTTTGAAGTCGATACATCCAACTAACTGTGGTGCCACCCAAAGTAAAAATATAACCCATTGTACTTTTTCTTGTATCCAAACATTTACCCAAATCTGCATCAAAGAACCCTTCCAAGATAACATCTTTCTTACTGAAACATAGTGTAACCTTGGATGTTCCTTTCAAGTAGCGTAACAACCACTTGTCTACTTCCCAATGCTCTCTATCTAGATTAGACATAAATCCTCTAACAACTCCCACTACAGGAGCAATGTCTGGTGATAAGTGGATTTTATATCTACTTCGAACGTTTCATATAGCCTTAAATTGGTGTTTTGGACTCAAGTATTTGGTGTTTTTGATGTATTTTGTGTTGAGTCATTGCAGGGCACCAGTCAGAGGTGGAAATGAGCTTTTAAATGATTATATGTTGATAAGAGATCAGGGAAGGAGTCGTGGAAGTTTGTACAAAGGATGGAGCGCAAAAAGAAGAAAGCTGGAGAAATTGAACAAAAAGCAGGTGCGCTCGCGCCCAAACGAGCGCGCCCGCGCCCCATTTGTTAGACAAAGAGCGCGCCCGTGCCTGTTCAAGCGTGCCCGCGCCAACCAATTTCTACAGAATCATGAATTGATTATAATTTGGTTATTGCGAGAGTCCAGGTCAACCAGGGCTATATATATAAAGAAAATAAGACATTTTTAAGAGAAAGGAAGTCAGAGAGAACATAGAGAAGACCTAAAGCACACAAGACGACTAAGGAGAAGAAGATTTAGTTTTCACTTTTGTATTTTTCGATTTCGGCAATACTTTTGGATGCTTGTTTTTGATTTGTTCTAAACCCTAGTACTTTTATATTATCTCGTAGTATTCTGCACTTATTTATTATCATGTTTTCATTGGAACCCATGGTGATGATATGTTCAATCATGAACTAATCGTTATCATGGGGTTCTAGAGGATTTATTTATGGATTTCAATAGTTGATTGTTCAAAATCATTAGTGTGTGGTGATTTATAATTTCCTAATATAGTTGTACTTATTCTTCTTAGATGCGTAGCTAACATCTAAGTCATTTGTTAATCTTTATTAAAGCAAAAGTGGATATATAGAGGTTTAGAACTTGTCATGCTAGCATAGGTTTATATATGTTATCGTGCATGATTCGTAGTGTAATTTTAACCACCTTACGCTACCCTATGTAATCTTAATAGATAACTTGCTCATTAAACCGTTATGTTTTCAAATCTTATAGACATATAGGGTCTAAGCATAATTGGTGCATGATCAACTTCTATCTTATTTGTAGATGTTTAGTAGTAGGGTATACGTATATCAAAAGATAGCGTATACTAATTTTGTGTTATCTGATTAGTTGTAATCACAATCACATGCTAAGATTAAAGGCATAAACTCTGAATGAAGTATTTAATAAAGTTAGAATCCCATGTTTTATCTCATATAAGTAAATCAGTTTTATTCTCTTAGTTAATGCATGCTAGTATAATCACTTTAATTAGTCAATCAACTCAAAATTGATACTTGACTTAACAGTGAATAATAACCATACATTGTTGCATAAGTGCATATTTTGTTTAAACTAGTCTCTGTGGGAATGAACCTAACTTAATCTTATACTACTTGTGATCGCGTAAGCTTGTGTGGTTTTGTGCGAACAAGTTTTTGGCGTCGCTACCAGGGATCAGTGTTAAATTTAGTTTATGTGCTTGTCATCAGTGTTCGTTAAAGTTCACTGAATCGGATTATTCTTTTACAAGGTTTACTTTGTTCGTGTGTTTCGGGCACTCTAGAGAGCGTGTATGCAAACACGTTCTCAATCTCGTAAGGAAACACTAGACGAAGTTAAAGTATAGGAAAAAGAAGTTTTTGTTACAATGGGAGAACCAATAGCAGAAATGAAAGCGTTGCAGGATTGTTCTCAACCGAAAATCAATGAAATTCAGTCTAGCATTATCATACCAACCATTGCAGCTAATACCTTTAAAATCAAGCCTGACACGATTCAAATGGTACAGAATTCAGTCCAGTTTGGGGGTTCTCCGACGGAAGATCCCAATATGCACATTAGGGATTTCATCGAGATCTGCGACACCTTCAAGGTCAACGGTGTTTCTGAAGATGCTGTAAAACTGAGACTTTTCCCATTTTCTTTGGGGGATAAAGCTAAGAGCTGATTACACTCTCTACCACCAGGTTCTATTGCAACATGGGAGGATCTTGCTCAGAAATTTCTTACTAAATTCTTTCCTATGGAAAGACAGCTGCAATCAGGAATGCTCTTACTCAATTTACGTAGCAATCAGGTGAATCTCTATGTGAAGCCTGGGAGCGCTACAAGGAGATGCTTAGGAAGTGTCCTCATCATGGAATGCCTGACTGGATGGTGATAAATTGCTTTTATAATGGTTTGGAAACACAGTGAAGACCAATGTCCGATGCAACATCAGGTGGAGCTTTATGGGCTAAGAGCTATGAGGAAGATTATGAGCTAATTGAGATGATGGCCGCTAATGAATATCAGAATCCAACTCAGAGACTACCATAAAGCAAGGTAGCAGGAATTCTGGAGGTGGATATAACTACGGCTATCACTGCTCAGCTCAAAGCGTTGAATATGAAGGTCGATTCTCTGACCAACTATGGTGTTCATCAGATAACTAGTGTTTATGAGCTTTGTGTAGGTTCGTATGCGATGGAGTAATGTGCTATATCTTGTGAATCAGCTCAGTTTGTGAGCAATTTTCAGAGGTTGCAACAATCAGTTCCTGCCACTTATCATCCTGACAACCGCAACCATCCTAACTTTAGCTGGAGCAATAATCAGGGTGGTATGCAACAACCTTACCAGCAGTTTGGAAATAAGCCTTTCAATCCTCTTGGTTTTCAGCAATAGTTTGAACCAAGGAAATAATTTCAGCCACAGGGAATGCAACAACAATCTCATGGAGGTGTAATTCTATCTTCGAATGAATCTGAATTGGAGGAGTTGAGGTTCATATGCAAAAGCCAAGCGGTTTCAATCAAAACTCTGAAGAATCAAATAGGGCAAATTGCCAATGCTTTATTGAACCGACCACAAGAAACTCTTCCTAGTGATAAAGAAGCTAATCCAGGCAAGATGGAAGTGAAGGAACAGTTGAAGGCAATCACCTTGAGGTCTGGAAAGGTCGCTAGTCCTAAAAATCATCAAAATGAAGAATCTGAAAAATTTCTCCAGAAGGTGGGCGCGCTCGTGCCAGCTTCAGAAAATGCAATCTTGAGGAAACAGCTGATCAGAAGGGGGTCAAAGCGGAAACGAAGAAGACTTCTACTGAAAACACTACACTTGAGCAAAAAATAGGAGATACACAAGTCTATCTTCCTCCTCCATATCCTAAAAGACTTCAGAAGTAGAAGTTCGATAAATAATTTGCCAAGTTTCCGGAGGTTTTCAAGAAATTGTATATTAACATATCTTTTGCTGAAGCTCTAGAATAAATGCCGAGCTATGCTAAGTTCATGAAGGGTATTCTTTCTCGGAATCTTAAACTTGAGGAGTTGGAAACCTTTGCTCTAATGGAAGAGTGCAGTGTTGTGCTGCAATAGAAACTACCTCCTAAACTTAAAGATCTGGGAAGCTTTACGATACCATGCACTATTGGAAACTTATCTTTGACAAGTGCTTGTGTGACTTAGGAGCTAGAATCAATATGATTCCATTGTTTGTCTTCAAGAAACTTGGTTTGCCTGATCCAAAACCTGTAAACATGTCCTTACAACTGGCTAATCGATCCATCACTTATCCGCGAGGTGTAGTTGAGGATGTATTGGTTAAGGTGGAAAAACTTATCTTCCCTACTGATTTTGTCATTCTGGACTTTGAGAAAGATAAGAAAATTCCCATTAACTTGGGGAGACCATTCCTAGCTACTGGCCGAACTTTGATCGATGTGCATAAGGGTGAGCTTACTATAAGGGTTCAGGATCAGGGCATTACCTTAATGTTTTCAATGTAATGAAATTCCCTACTGATGAAGAGGATTGTTTTAAAGTAGAGTTGGTCGACTCTGTAGTGAATTCGGAGCTTGATCAATTGCTAAGGACTAACATATTACAGAGAGCCTTAATAGGGGAATCTGATAGTGAAGATGAAGAAGGGGAAGAACCACTACAGTATTTGAATGCATCTCCGTGGAAAAGGAGATTGGACTTGCCATTCGAGTCTCTTGGATTATTATAGCTTAAAATTCTCAGGAGAGTCTCAAACCATCTTTTGAGGGTGCTTCCACACTTGAACTAATAACCACTTCCTGATCACTTGAGGTATGCATTTTTAGGTGATGCATCTACTTTGCCTGTTATTATTACATCTGACCTTTCAGGTAGTGATGAAGACAAGCTCTAGAGAATTCCGAGAGAGTTTAAATCAGCAATCAGATGGACTATAGTAGATATCAAGGGAACCATCCCTTCCTATTTCGAGAATAAAATTATTCTTGAGGAAGGAAGTAAACCAACCGTTGAACAACAGAGGAGACTCAATCCTATCATGAAGAAGGTAGTGAAGAAAGAAATTCTTAAATGGATGGATCCAAGGATCATCTATCCTATTTCTGATAGTTCATGGGTGAGCCCAGTGCAGTGTATTCCTAAGAAAGGAGGCATTACAGTTGTATCTAATGAAAAGAATGAGCTTATTCCTACTCGAACAGTCACAGGATAGATAGTATGCATGGATTATCGGAAGCTGAATAAAGCCACCAGGAAGGATCACTTCCCTCTTCCATTCATTGATCAAATGCTTGACAGATTGGCTGGCCATGAGTATTATCATCTTATGGATGGGTATTCGGGCTATAATTAGATTTGCATTTCCCCAGAAGATTAAGAAAAACCACTTTTACTTGTCCTTTTGGCACTTTCGCTTTCCGTCGAGTTTCTTTCGGACTTTGTCGTGCACCCGCTACTTTTTAGAGATGCATGTTGGCCATATTCTCAGACATGATTGGTACTAATGTCAAGGTGTTCATGGATGACTTTTCTGTGTTCGGGACTTCTTATGATGAGTGTTCGCATAATCTTGGCTTGGTGCTGAAAAGATGCATTGAGACCAATCTGGTGCTCAACTGGGAAAAATGTCACTTCATGATGTAACAGGGTATCATTCTTGGGCACAAGGTATCTAGCAAAGGTCTTGAAGTGGATAAAGCAAAGGTGGGGGTTATTGAAAATCTTCTTCCACCAATCTCAGTTAAAGGAATCCGCAGTTTTCTTGGTCATGCGGGTTTTTATCGGTGATTCATCAAAGACTTCTCCAAAATCTCTAAACCCTTGTGCAATCTTTTGGAGAAGGATGTTCCCTTCAAATTTGATGAAGAATATGTGGCTGCTTTCGAGAGTGTGAAAAAGAGTTTGACTACAGCACCTATAATTACTGCACCTGATTGGAATGAGCCCTTCGAGATGAAGTGTGATGCTAGTGATTTTGTAGTTGGAGTTGTTCTTGGCCAGAGAAAGAAGAAAATTTTTCATGTGGTTTACTATGATAGTAAAATAATTAATGGTGCTCAGCTGAATTACACTACTACAGAGAAGGAGCTTTTGGTATTTGTCTACGGTTTCGAGAAATTTCGATCTTATTTGTTTGGGACAAAAGTGACGGTTTACACTAATCATGCTGCTATTCTATATCTGGTCTTGAAGAAAGATTCAAAACCTCGATTGATTTGATGAATTATCTTGTTACAGGAATTCGAGCTGAGACAGGAAAGGTACAAAAAATCAGGTAGTGAATTATCTTTCACGTTTGGAAGATCAAGGCAAAGCTTCACAGGATAAGACATTCATCAATGAATCTTTTCCAGATGAGCAACTTTTTGGGGTGCAAGAAGAAGAACCATGGTTTGCAGATATTGTAAACTATCTTGTGAGTAATGTTATTCCCCCAGAACTCTCGTATGCTCAAAGGAAGAAGTTTCTACATGAGATGAAGTGGTATCGATGGGATGAGGCCGTTCTTATTTAGACAGGGGGTAGATCAGATTATCAGGAGGTGCATTCCGTATAGTGAGACGGAGGGTATCTTGCGAGACTGTCATTTTACTGTGTATGGTGGCCATTATGGTGGAGAGAAGACAGTTGCCCGTATCCTTCAAGCGGGATTTTTCTTGCCTACTTTGTTTAAAGATGTTCATCAGTTCATGTTGAGATATGATCGCTGCCAATGAGTTGGAAATATGTCCAAGAGAGACGAGATGCCTCTCAATATGCTTCTCGAATTTGAGATTTTCGATGTTTGGGAAATTAATTTCATGGGGCCATTTATCTCGTCATGCAATAATCAATATATTATTTTGGCGGTGGATTATGTGTCTAAATGGGTTGAAATTAAAGCTTTGCCAACCAACCATGCTAAGGTGGTGATCAATTTTTGTTATAAACAGATATTCACACGTTTCGGTACTCTAAGGGTCATAATCAGTGATGAGGGATCACATTTTTGCAATCACAAATTTACTGCATTAATGGAAAGATATCATGTGAATCATCGTGGGGCCACAGCTTATCATCCTCAAACTAATGGGCAAGCTGAAGTCTCTAATCGAGAGATCAAGCGAATCTTGGAGAAGGTTGTGAGTCCGTCAAGGAAAGATTGGTCTTTGAAGCTAGATGAAGCTATTTGGGCCTACAGAACAACATTCAAGATTGCTCTAGGCATGTCTCCTTTCCATTTAGTATATGGTAAGTCGTGTCATTTGCCTGCAGAGATAGAACATAAAGCATATTGGGCTTTGAAAAAGCTGAATCTTGACATGGAAGCTGCTGGAGAAAAGAGAATGCTCCAACTTAATAAACTTGACGAATTTCGTCTACAGGCTTATGAAAACAACAAGTTATACAAGGAGAAGGTCAAGATATGGCATGATAGGAAGTTAGTGCACAAGACATTCGTGTCTGGTCAGCACGTTCTATTACTCAACTCTCATCCCCGACTTTTCCAGGAAAGCTTAAGTCACAGTGGTCAGATCCGTTCATTGTCAAAACTGTGTTTCCACATGGAGCTGTGGAAATTTTTGATAAGAATCTGAACAAACGTTCAAAGTAAATGGCCAGAGGTTGAAGCATTATTACGGGGATATGGTTAACCGTGAGGTGGTGAGTGCCGTTTCTTGCGATAACTTGATTTCGAAGTTTAACGTCAAGCTAAAGACGTAAAATAAGCATTCGTGGGAGGCAACCAATGCATGTGTTGTATTTTTGCTGAAGAAAAAAAATGAAAAAAAATTATTTTTTTTACAGGAGCCAGGCGCGCCCGCGTTTCATACATACAATACTTACACCCAAATCGTTATCACTTGTGATTATGGCACCCAAAAGAGCATGAACTACGAGGAGTAGTAGCACCCATCCCTCGTCTACCGAGGATTCTAGTGTGGGTGGCATGGAGAATATATTTACTTCACCGGAGGCTCAGGCGGAGTTCACTAGGTTGATGTCTAAACCAGTGGCTAAGGAGAGGGGATTCTTGCCTACGGCTCAAGATGGGAAGCTATTGGAGATGATTGCTGAGAAAAGCTTGGTGAGTTTTTGTGAGGTACCATCTGTGGTTCCGTTGAGCATTGTGCGAGAGTTTATATGCCAATGGTAAGGCTGAGAAGATTGGATTTTCTGTGGTCCGAGGTTTAACTGTGGATTACCGGCCTGCTGCTATTCGTCGGGTTATAAATCAACCCCCGAGGCCTAGGGCTACTGATGATTGGGTGCAGAAGACTAGGGAGGATTTGGACTTGGATTATATTTTGGCAGAGTTGTGTGTTCTAGGCATGGAGTGGAAGTACAAAGCAGGCACCGCTGAGCCGCTTACGTTTCCTGCTTCTTGTATGAACAGGTATGCTAGGGCTTGGAACCTGTTTGTATGTGCTAATATCATGCCATCTTTCACATTCACACAAGGTTGTTGTGGATCAGGCTGTTCTACTATGGGGGATTTTGAATGAAGAATATGTTGATCTCGGCTATGTGATTTATCAGAGTATGCTACATTTTCTGTGAGGGGGAACCACGGGGGTGATTCCTCATGCCCTCAATTATTACGAAGTTGTGTACTTCGGATGGTGTTAGGTGGCCCGACATGAGCAACTGCAGATGCTGAGTGCTCCTATTGATAGCTCGACGATTTTTGGTGATGCAGGAGTGGTATGGCGGTAAAGCCTGTGTAGGAACTATCGAATCTTAGCCCTGCATTTTATGATATTAATAAAAGAGTACGAATAGAACATTAACCTTAATCTCTATGACGCAAGTGATTCAAATCCACGTCTTCTACTGTATTGCCTGATTCTCCTTGGATGAAGTGTGGGCTTCGATCTCCCAAGGTGTACCTCCTCCTTAAAGCTCTGAAATTCCAAAACCCTAGCTGGCTCCTTGAGAAAATCGTCTGCCTCTCTCAAACCCTAGGATGTTATTTCGTTTTTTGTGTTAACCCTAGCTTTAGGAGAATAAGAATATTTATAGGCTACAGTAGGGATCATGGGACATTAGATCAGGCCTTCCAATGACATTCCGGGCCAAGCACAATGTCATTAAATATTAATTTCAATCCATTAAAGAATTAATATTTGCACTACCATTCTCCTATTTCGGAAATTAATTATTTAATTAGGCTTCCATATTAATTTCTTATAAATTCCCCATGTTTAAGATATCGCATGTCCATTAATTAAATTAATTTCTGACAATTAATTTAATAAATATCTTTTATCCTTGATCATCCACTCAAACTTATAATTATGCAAGAACATACTTGCCTGCAGGACTAAAGCATAATTATCTTTTTGAGCTTTCAAGAGGACATCATCACCCGAATATATTTTTCGGACACGGTTTCCTTTTATAGTTAATATCCCATTCTGTATATAATGTCATTGCCCAATACATAAATTCGTAATTTAAAATAAATTAGTTAATGTATGAATCAAGGCATGTGCATTAAATACAAGTGTCAATTACTACATCCGGATTCTGAACCTAAGCAATAATAATATCATAGAATATTAGTTCTTTTTTATTGTCAAAATAAAAGAAACAATTATTCTACTATTTTGATCCCGTTCAATATACACAAGTATACAAGTATTATTCAATAGTCCAGATAAACTATTTCTAAATAATACTTCAGCCGTTCCAGTGGTTTGTCTAATACCACTTAGACTATGAACCTTTATATATTATATAAGGAGTTTGACAATCTAATCTTTTGTTATCCCATTTGATACTAGATTGTCTACAAATATAATATACAGACAATATGAAAACATGCATTTATATTCTCAAATAATTACTATTAAAGTATATACTTCAAACGAATATTTCAGTTTAAACCCTAACAATCTCCCACTTATACTCAAGATATTCTTTGAGTATATCAGTGTTTATTACAAGCAATCCACTACCAACTATATAACTATGTGACCAAGTATCTGACTCCTATCGCTTCCACGTGCTCCTGAAAAGCCTTAGCTGGTAAGCTCTTCGTGAAAGGATCTGCCCGGTTATCCTTTGATGCTATATCAGCCACAATGATATATCCTCGCTTAACGAACTACCGTATGAGGTGATACTTACGCTCTATGTGTTTTGCTACCTTATGGGCCCGTGGTTCCTTGGTATTTTCCACAGCACCAGTATTATCACAATAAATCGTGATATTCCGTGGCAAATTAGGAACCACATCCAAATCCAGCTGGAAGTTTCTGCTTCACCCTCCTCCATATTACGGCTCCACCTCCCAAAGTAAAAACACATCCCGAGGTGGATTTTCTCTTATCCTTATCTGTCTGTAAACCTGAATCGGTATATCCCAGAGGCAATAAATCAAAGGACTTATAAATTAACATATACTCCTTAGTCCTTCGTAGGTACTTGAGTATTGTTTTTACTGCACTCCAATGTTCCTGTCTTGGGTTTAACCGGTATCGGCTAACCATGCCCATGGCAAAGCAGATATCAGGCCTCGTACATAACATAACATACATTAGGCTTCCACATGCCGAAGAATAAGGAACTGCCTTCATGATCTCTATCTCCTTAGGTGTCGAAGGGCACTGACTCTTTGATAGAGAAATTCCATGTCTGAAAGGTAAATTACCCTTCTTGGAGTCCTGCATATTAAAACGAGCTAATACGTCATCTATCTAGGGCTCCTAAGATAAAGCCAACATCCTTTTCTTGCGATCCGTTATAAGTTTGATCCCAAGGATGTATGTTGCTCACCTAAGTCCTTCATTTCAAATTGTTTGAACAACCATGCCTTTCTTGAAGACAACATCTAAACATTGTTTCCAATGAGTAAAATGTCATCAACATATAGTACTAGAAAAACCACTGCATTCCCTCATATCTCTTATACACGCATCTTCGCTCGGACTTTGATCAAATCCATATGACTGGACTGCCTGATCAAAATGAATGTTCCAATACCTAA
>NW_027421658.1:0-89061 GCF_009905375.1 Apium graveolens
CATTCTAGTTCATGAAAGATATGCAAGATAATGCCTAATAGAATTTGAAGATTGAATTGTATTATTTTTATTGTAAATCTTTAAATTCTATTCCGTGCGTACATTTTACATGTTAATAAATTATTTCATGTTTTTTCAAATTTACACATTTCAATTTTATGTATTTAATATTAAAGTTAATTGAAAGAAAACAATTATATATCATGGCCTAATCTCGGACACGAATTGACTTTTTCCGACCACTCATGTTACAAACTTCTAAAACTATGTGGATCACTCGTGAGCCACCACATGGGTTTCAACGTGGAAATAACTTATTGCAATATACTTGTGACATGTCATCGATGACTCATCTTTCATGATTTGGAAAAGTAGGGACCACTTTATATTTTACCTACCAATTGAATAAATGTAGGTAAAGACTATTTCTCCACCAACCTTTACCTACCAATCGCTACCAATATTTTATTAGTGGGTAAAACTCTTTACCTACACATAAAGTATTTTTACCTACCTTTATAATGTGTAGGTAAAAGCCAAATTTCTTGTAGTGTATGAATAGAGGATTCAATAAATTGGGAGAAATTAAGAATCGAAATGAAATAGAAACAAGAATCAATAACTGTGTATCAGTGTATATGAACAAGAATTATCAATGTATAATTGATATGAAAAGTAGGATATATTTCACTATTCTGAATTTAGAATAGGGGAAAAATTTGCCTGGCGCGTACTTAACCTGGTTCAACACACCGTCTTCGGTCTCCTGCTTGATCTGCCTTGCCGATACTGATTCAGTCATGGAAAGGTAGTCGTTTAGATAACTTACTACATACGCGTATCTCAAATTAATACCACGTAACCCTAATAATCTACCCATGCATTTCTATCTGACTCGCGTATATAAATATATAGAATTATATAACACATAAGGTTCACATAATCATGTAAAGCACATAGCATATAAGGTACATAATTGATTTTAATCTCATAATTATTTTTTAGAATCGATACTAGACTTATACCCATATTAACTAACCCTATTTGATTTTATTTATAATTTTTCGGGATTTATTTGACCCGATTCTACCTATATTAGGGCCTATAAACCTTTAACTATCACAAGACGACTTTCTTTCGGAAGAAATTATTATTTACAATTATTTTTATTGGATTTTTTCATTTTTCTGAATATAGGGGTCTTCGTTTCACTCAAATCGGAGTAACAGTTTAATTATTATGAATTAAACAAGATTTAATTAATTAATAATTAATTATAAATATTTAATTATAATTAAATAATCCTTAATTATATTTTTAAATAATTATTTAATAATTATATTTTAAAATTATTATTCCCTAATTATTAGGATTAATTATAATTATTTACAAATTATTATCACTTACTTGATTAGATCAATTATCTAGAAATAAATAATCGATGCAACTAACGGTTACGTTATTCATCGAATAAGTAATTATTATTTGCAACATAATCTAACTCAACGATCAACTACTCGTATAAATACGAGCTACTCGCATTCCTCGTATACCTATCAACTTATTATTGATAATTATAATTTATCACCACTTATACGATTAAATCGATCATCTGTATTTAACTATTCGATTCGAATAATTTTTACGATATTCCTCAAATAATTAACTATCGCTCTAATATAATAATAATAATAATAATAATAATTATTATAATTATAATCCAACGTATCGTTCACTTTTTCACATAGGTACGAGTTATTCATATTATAGAACTAATTATCAAATCTTTAATCGTATTATTCAATTATTTTTAATCCTTATTTATTAATTAACTACCTAATTATTAATTAATAAATAACTAATAAATAATTAGATAAATAATTAAATAATCAATCAAATAACTAATTTCAAAATTTTAAATTATTAAAATAATTCTGAAAGTATTAATAATATTTTTCAGAATTTAAAACTTATTTTTATTTAATTTTTAGAATTTTTAAAACTGATTTTTGATTTTATAAAATATAATTAATTAATTAAAAATCCAGAAACAGAAAACGGGGAATGGAAATCTGGTTTTGAAGATCAAACCCAGGACGAATTCCGGGTTGAAACCGGGTCGAACCCGGGTCCTCAAGAACAGCCCAGAACACGGCAACGGTGGCCATTTCTGGCGAGCTTTCCGGCGAGCCTAAACCCCGGCCAAAACGCAATGATTTCGACTCGTTTAAGCTGCAACATCGTTCCTTTCTTCTCTCACCGTACAACCACCCTCTCCATCGCAACCGACGACCACTCCATCCCGTTCTCCGGCCAAAACTCCATTTTTTTCCGATGAACCTCCTCGGAGAATCGTTTCTTACCAAATCGTGAACCAAAATTCACAAAACATATAGGAAATCAAAGCTATAGACTGCTATAATCATTCCCAACAGTTCATATAATCAAAAATATCTAAAATTCTAAAAAAAAATAAATCAAAAACACTAAAACCCATGAACTCGGCACATCGATTTAGGGGTTATAAAATTAAAATTAAAATACCTAATCACTCCTAGGACTACAACAAAATTAACTGCATCAACCAACAATCAAATGATTCTTCACAATCAAAAACCGAAATTCATGCCAAGAACATAAAATTGATTTTGAGATTAATCGAACCTCAGTTGTTGATATTAATATCAATAGATTCGTCTCTTCACAAGGATTGTATCGGTTACTCGAACTTTTACAATGGATTAGTGAATCTCCTAAATGATGGATTGATCTTCTCCCTCCTCTAAGAACATACTTGTCACCGACACTTTCTAATTTAATTAAACTGATTTTTAATAATTAATTAACTAAAATTAATAGTAATTCAGCTATTATAGTAGTGAAAATAATACCCCTAAATAAAATTAAGGGGCTAATTACAAACCTAATAAAATATTTGGCCCCAATTTTTATAATTTTTTGGGTATTAATAATGAATTTTTAAATATCCAATAATACAAAATAAATGCTAAAAATTCCCAATAAATGTGAATATTACAAAATGCAAAGAATAATGATATATAATAATTTCATGATCATATAAAAATAAAAATGTGATTTTTGTGGGGCTTTTGGTACCCGAAGAGGTCCGGAAAAGTCATCTTTCGCGAAAAAGGTAAATTGTAAAACGTTTAGGGGTTCAGAATAGCGATATGATACAGGTCGTTTTGGCAAAATAGGGCCAAGGATTTTATTGAAATACGGCTTTAAAACTCTATTGAGCTGTACGGGTTTTGATATAAAACATATAACTTATGATAAAATACTCAATACATATCTGAATCACATTCTGATCGAAACAGACGACACGTAGCACATAGCAATTAGGGTTTAATGACTCAACACATTTAATCACATAATAATACACATAATATCTTTATTATAATATAATACGAGCGTAATTTTCTCGGTCGTTACATTCTCCCCCCTTAACAGGATTCTGTCCTCAAAATCACGCTATGAAAATAACTGAGGATACCTTTCTAACATATCACTCTCAAGCTCCCAGGTTGATTCTTCAACCACTGGGTTTCTCCACAAAACTCTCACTAATGGTACAAACTTATTTCTTAATACCCTCTCTTGCCGATCTAGAATTTTTATCGGCTGTTCTATATAAGATAAATCTGCCTGAAGTTCTATTGGCTCATATTCTATTACATGTCTTGTGTCAGGGTTGTACTTCTTAAGCATAGATACATGAAACACATTATAAATATGCTCCATATGGGGTGGTAAAGCTAATCCGTACGCAACTTTTCCGACTTTCTTCAAAATTTTAAATGGTCCGTCGTAACGAGGTTTCAATTTTCCCTTGTTACCAAACCTAGTTAATCCTTTCCATGGCGATACTTTTAGCAGTACATGTTCCCCTACTTGATAGTCCACATCTTTTCTGGATTGATCTGCATATTTATGCTTTCAATTCTGTGCTGCTTCAAGTCGCTTACGGATAAGTTCTACTTTTTCCTTGGTCTGCTGAATCAGTTCTGGACTTAGAATCTTGCATTCTCCAACTTCATCCCAACATGTAGGTGATCTACATTTTCTTCCATATAAAGCTTCGTAAGGTGGCATCCCGATACTCGCTTGATAGCTGTTATTGTAAGAAAATTCCACTAGAGGTAAATATTCGTCCCAATTGCCCTTAAAATCTATCGCGCATACACATATCATATCTTCAATGGTCTGAATAGTCCTTTCACTTTGCCCTTCCGTCTGTGGATGAGAAGCGGTACTCATGTTTAACTTGGTTCCTAGACATTCTTGGAATTGTCTCCAAAATCTTGAATTGAAACGGGGATCTCGATCCGATACAATAGATACGGGTACTCCACGACGCATTATGATTTCCTTGAGATATAAGTGCACTAACTTGTCCAGTGAAAACCTTTCGTTGATCGGAAGGAAATGTGCTGACTTCGTTAATCGATCAATGATAACCCAAATTACATCATGATTTGCTTTCGTCCTTGGAATTCCTACTACGAAATCCATAGCTAAGTGCTCCCATTTCCATTCGGGAATATCTAGTGGTTGTAGTACTCCGCTAGGGCATTGATGTTCAACTTTCACTCCTTGGCACGTATCACACTTACTAACCCATCCCGCTATTTCTTTCTTCATATCTGGCGACCAAAAGTTTTCCTTCAGGTCTCTCTACCTCTTTGTGCTTCCGGGATGAATCGAATATCTTGAGCTATGAGCATCTTGTAAAATTTCCGCTTTCAATTCCGGTACATTAGGTATCCTAATTCTTGAAGCAACTCGAAAAATTTCTTTGGCATCCTTCTGACTGCTAATCTCTTCTCCTTATAAATTGTTGGTTTTATGATCCATTACTTCTTCCTGACACCTTCTTATCTTCTCCAATAATTCTGGCTGAAAGGTCATGGCGTAAATCATTTCGGTAGAGCTTTCTGGAACACGAACTGCAATATCCAGTTTATCGAATTCCTTGATTAAATCTTCCGAAGATGTTAACAGGTTCAATCATTCCTTTCGACTCAACGCATCTGCTACTACATTAGCTTTGCCTGGATGATAATTGATTGAAACATTGTAATCCTTGATTAACAATAGCCAGCGTCGCTGTCGTATATTGAGTTCCTTCTGCGTGAAAATATATTTCAAGGTTTTATGGTCCGTGTAAATCCCACATCTTTCGCCGTATAGATAGGGTCTCCAGAGTTTTAGTGCGAATACGATTGCTGCTAGTTCAAGATTGTGCGTTGGATATTTCTGTTCATGTGGCTTTAGTTGTCTAGAAGCGTATGCGATCACGTTGCCATGTTGCATCAAAACACATCCTAATCCTCGATAAGAAGCGTCGCTGTTTATGAGAAATTCTCCTTGATCGTCAGGTAAAATAAGTACAGGTGCGGTTACTAATCGATTCTTCAATTCTTAGAAACTTGCTTCACATTTCTCGTTCCATTTGAACTTTTCATTCTTTCGTGTCAACTTCATCAATGGGGTGGCTATCTTTGTAAAATCCTTAACAAATCTTCTGTAGTAACCTGCTAATCCCAAGAAACTTCGGACTTCCGTTGGAGTCTTTGGTCTTTCCCAATTTAGAATAGCTTCAATCTTCGCTGGATCCACTTGAATTCCTTCAACACTGATGATATGTCCTAAAAATTGCACTTCCTTCAACCAAAATTCACATTTTGAAAATTTCGCATAGAGCTGTTCCTTTCGTTATATCTCCAATGTCATTCTTAAGTGCGCTGCATGTTCTTCTTCTGTCTTCGAATAAATCAAGATGTCATCAATAAATACAATTATAAACTTATCTAGATACTTCTTGAAAACTCGGTTCATCAAATCCATAAATGCTGCAGGTGCATTAGTTAATCGAAAAGTCATCACGAGAAATTCATAGTGTCCGTATCTCGTTCTGAACGCAGTCTTTGGAATATCTTCTGCCTTGATCCTTAACTGATGATAGCCTGATCGTAAGTCGATTTTCGAAAACCATGCTGCTCCTTTCAGTTGATCAAATAAGTCATCAATACGAGGCAAAGGATATTTATTCTTGATAGTTAACTTGTTCATCCCACAATAATCAATACATAGTCGCATGCTACCGTCCTTCTTTTTCACGAACAATACTGGTGCGCCCCATGGGGATACACTCGGCCTTATAATTCCTTTGTCGAGAAGATCCTGCAATTGCTTTGCTAATTCTTTCATTTCAACAGGCGCCATTTGATATGGAGCTTTTGAAATTGGTTCAGTCCCTGGTGCCAAATCAATAGTGAATTTGATTTCTTGATCCGGAGATAGTCCTGGAAGTTCATCTGGAAAGATATCGGGAAACTCATAAACTACAAGAATATCTTCAATCTTCGGGCTCTCTTTTTTGGTGTCCAACACCGTAGGCTAAGTAAGCTTGACATCCTTGACGTAGCAATCGTTTTGTCTACATTATTGTTAAGAATTTCTGCTTTTGTTTTTCACCTTTAAATGTTACCGTTGTATTTTCTTTAGTCTGCAATTTCACCTTCTTATTTGCGCAATCAATCTGACCATTATTACTAGCTAGCCAATCTATTCCTAAAATAACATCAAATTCTCCTAACCTGAAAGATATCAAGTCAACTGAGAAATTACATCTTCCTATCTCAATATCATAATCTGGACATACTCGATCTACCATAACCTGATCATCATTTGCTAATTTTATGACTAGCACTTCATCTAACAACTGTACCTCATAATCTATCTTAGAAATAAAATCTTCAGAAATATAAGATTTCGTAGCTCCTGAATCAATCAATACTTGAGCATTTACGAAATTTACAGGAAGCGTACCTGCAACCACATTCGGACTCTGTACCACTTCTTTCATTGGCATGTTGAAAGTCCTTGACCTGGGCTAATTTTGTGGTGGTAGTGGTGGCAGAGGTAATGCTAAAACCCTTGGAATGCTAGCGGCCATTGTAACTCCTCTGCAGTCCTTAGCGATATATCCTTTTCTTCCGTACTGGAAACAAGTGATCTCTGTCTTTCCCATCGGACATTCTCCACAAATTGTGTCCCTTTTGCTTACACTTGAAACACGTGACATTTGGCTTGTTGCAAATCCCAGTATGCTTCTTACCACATGTTCTTCAATCAGGTATAAAAGGTCGAATAAGTTTCTGCTAATTTGGGGCTGGAAGTCGGTTACCCGTCCTCTGGTTGCCCTGTTCTGGTCTCCTGGCATTTACTTTTCCCCGGGCTTGAAATCCCGGCCTTCTGTTGAAATAGTTCTAGGAATTTCCTGGTTCCTTCTCTTTCTGAGCTGTTTCACTCTCACCTTCAATGATCACGGCCTTCTGAACAACAGCCGTATAAGTCGTTAGCTCAAATACTGCTACCCTACTATGAATCCATGGATTCAGGCCCTGCTGAAATCTCTTGGCCCGCTTTTCATCCGTATCTACTTGCTCAGGAACGAATCTGGCCAATTCAGTGAACTTGGTTTCATAATCCGGGATCGATAAATTGTCTTGCTTCAGTTCCAGGTATTTAATCTCCAACTGATTCTTCATGTAGCGAGGAAAATATTTCTCCGGGAAAAGATCAGTGAATCTATCCCAAGTCACAACACTTTCTCCTTCCAAAGCTTTCTTTGATTCCCACCAGTAATTGGCTTCGCCTTTCAAAAAGTAGCTGGCAAAATCCGTCTTCTGTTCTTCCTCAACTTTAACCAACGTAAAAGCCTTTTCCATCTCCTTCAGCCAAGCTCTCGCTTTTATAGGATCTATGGAATCGGAAAATTCCGGAGGCTTTACCGACTGAAATTGCTTGAAAGTAACTACAGGTGCTGCTGGTGGTACTTGATGTTCTGGATGAGCGGCTTGCTGTAGCATTTGTTGTTGAAACTGCTGTTATTGCTGTTGCATCTGTTGCTGCATCATCAGCATCTGCTGTGGCATAAGATGAAATATCTGATCCATATGATTGTTATCATTCTGGCCCTCAGTATTTCCGTTAGACGAGTCGGGTCTTGCTTTTCTTTTGGGTGCCATATTTCTGATAATAAAACAATTGGTTCTTTTAATAACAATTTACTAAACAGGTGATACAGAGTAGAAACAGTCTTTATAATTTTAAAACAACGTTAAAACAGTTGATATGGGAAAGAAAACAATTTATCAAATATCTAAAATAAGTGAGTAAAAACAGTGCAATGTTTAAATAAATCATTTTCAAATAATTTTAAATTTGAAAATATAAAGGGTACAACATGATTGTAAATAAAAAAACATTTTTAAAATATGCGACTGTAAAACGATAAAATAAATGTAAATGCTTAAATGACTGGAAAAATAAAATAAAGAAAACGTGAAAAGGTTCATCTTATATATATATATATAGGTAGGACACCAGCTGCAGGTGTCAATGCTTGATACAAAAGTCTATAATATGTTAGTCGTTCCGCTACTGTTATCAGTCAAAACTAGTAGCTACACTCATACAAACTAGTCATACAATACTACACTGCATCTATCTACAGATAATATACGAGATACAACACTCCACTGTCTGCTGAGATCAGAATCCAGGTGGCACATGGCTCAGCTCCTCCTGCAAAGCCTCTAATACTGCCTCTGTGAGTCTCATCGCCCTGTGATATGCTGCCTCTGTACATATGTCCTGCTGTCTCAAGTCAGTAAACTGCTGAGAACCAGCCCTATGGATCCGGCGTAGTCTCTCTCTCAAGATGTAGTCTGGTCGGAGTGCTCGAACTAGACCGTCCTCCTGTGTCTCAAACAACTCAAAAATCTTCCTACACCGATCCTGCCATCTGACCCTCTCCTCTCTCTCTGACTGGTACCGCTGATATAGAACCGTGCGAGGCTCACGAAGATCTGTACGGGAACTTCGAAAAGGCAATGGTAATGGCTGATCCACCACTACCTCATCCATAAACTCTGGCTGCGGAAATTGGTATACCCCGGGCACAGGGGCATAGATAGCTAGTGGTGCAAGGAAACAAAACAGGCTGCTCCTGGGGTGCATATACAGGTGGCTCTTACTCTGGCTCCATCTGGGGAATCTCTGGAATCTCAGGCTATGGCACGGAACCTGTGGCTCTAAGTCCTTTCACTGTGGAATGTCAACCATATCAGGAACATCAAACATCGGAAACTCCAAAGGTGGAAAGTCAGGTATCTCTGGCTCAAAATATGGAAAGTAATCAATAAAATCTGGTACCTCTGGGGCAGGCAACTTATCTGGTGCTGGACCCTGTGGTAGATGTGGAGGTGGTGGTAATGGAGAGAATACCTACAATGATGTTGGGGCTAGTACTGGTGTTGCTACTTGGTCTGACTCGGTCCGCTCCGCAGATGACGACAAAGAAGCCATCTAATATACATGACAATAATAACGCAAAAACAATCATATCACAATCCTAAAACTCATAACTTCTAATCACATAAACAAACAACCCTAACATTCCTACTTCTATCTTATATGATCTTTCTATCTGAATTAATTCTAATGTTCTTGTTTTCAAGGGTCAAAACCTATGCTCTGATGCCAACTGTAACACCCTCCAAATCCGGGGTATAGATTTGGGGCATTATTAATTTTAACTACTCACTAAACCTGCACAAGCGGAATATAAGTATAATAATTACCCCGAACTACTGCTACTCATCAGGATCTTTTAAGGTTAAGAGTTGAAAACAAGAACGACACACTAACTTTATTACAAACCAGTTCAAAAATAATCTGTCTCAAGAACTCTCTTTTATTACAAAACTTTATTCTATCTACATTTCTCATCAAACAACTTTTATTAAAACCAACACTACTACTTATCCTCCTACACATGATCTGGTAACTCAAAACTCTCTTCTGGGATAGGGATGAACACTCTTGGTATAAGAGGGTCCCACTGCTTGACTCGCTTCTTGATTATGCAGGTTCTGATGGGGTTCATTCTCTACCTCGACTGAAAAATAAATACTAATAACAATAAAAGGGGGTGAGCTAAAAATTGCTCAACAAGCCTGCAATAATATATGTGGTAACAAGAGAAAATAAATAAATCGAATTCTGATGGTTTGAACAACCATTTGTATCTGTATGGAATAATAAAGTGCCATTACTGGCGAGTGCCAAATGAATGGGACTGGAAATAAGAACTAACTATGCATTATAACCTGCTGATCAGTCAGGATATAGTGCGGATCTATACCCAACTGCATAGACCCAACCAACATAGGGAGTACTCAGACAACTACGGCCTATTAATTAATGGTCTGGGTAAAACCCAGTCTGTATCGTAACCATCCAGTCCAAAGTTGAGCATCCGGAACAATCGGAATGCTTTCGATGTATCCCAACATCAGGATATATCATAATATATGTAACAAGGGTGAAAATATTGGAATATCACTGCAAGAAATTGTACTTTTACCTACAAATAATTTACCTACCATTATCTATTGGTAGTTAAAAACTACCTTTACCTACACATTTATAATTGTAGAATTTAATGGTGTATAAAAGTAAAATACTCAACTTACTTATATGTGCAACGTTATCAAACCAAATTTGACGCTGGTAACCAGTGATGAGGACATTACGTGTCACTCTTCCTTTACCTACACATTACGTGTCACTCTTCCTTCATAAATATCTTCCGTTATAATCATGTTTTTTAATTTTTTAATTTTAATTTTTTAAACAAACTTAAAAATAATATGTAATTTTATTACGTAATATTATTTTAATTAAAATATTCAAGCAAGTTCACTTTCATATTTTTTTGTCTGGTTTATATTTAAAATTATCAATTAACACAAATACTGTTATTAGTGTCGCATCATGATATTCATGAGTTTATCTATTTTATATATTTAAAATTTTAGAAATTCTTTTTATAAATAAATTAAAAAAAAAATTTAAATAAAATTTTTAACGAATAAAACTTTTAAACAAATTATGTATCCTACAATTCTAACTAAAATACAAAATTCTACTCTATCCTAAAATATATGCATATTAATCATTGCAAGAAACGTTATATTGAAATTAAACTAATGATTCTCAAAAATAAACATAAGACACAAATAGTATTGTACATTCGAACATTTAGAACTAATAGAATTTACAATAAATTATTAATATCTTATATAAAATTACAAATTTATTTTTTCATAAGTATTAAAATAGTAAACAAATATATAATTATAAATAAAAATAAAATAAAATTTTACAAAATTTTGTAAAATATAGTTACGTATATTACATCTTTTTGTGTTAAGAAAATTCTTCAAATTTTTACAAATATAAAATAAGCTAATTTATTTTATTCTAAGGTAAATAATACTTTTTTGGAGATAAATTCATTCCCATAAAAAATGAGTGAATAACAGAAGATATTGTTATGCACATAATGGGTGGCATGGTATTCGCTAACAGTTGGGTTGTTTCACAAAGGAAGAGGTGTATTTATTTAGACTAGTAATATGATGATATAAGCGGAGTAGTAGTTTCGTGCCAATATGGATCTCAAATCTCTCTCCAGGTCTCCCTTGTACACAGGTATCAAGTTTTAGCTTTACCACGTATATTTTCATCCATCTATTATTTTCTTAAAATATAAATACATGTTGATTATTATATATCAATATTATTTATATGTATTTGGTTAGTGTGCGTCTAATGTCTAATGCTTGTTGACTTTCAGAATTGATAAAAGTGAATGCTTCAAAGAGATTCTCGTTTTACAAATTACAATGGTGGTTTTGAGTACTGATCTTGTCCCCCGAAACAAAGCTATACTCGGGTTGGAGTAATAACACAGAATATATTTTTGAAGATAAGAAAGTTACTCTCATGTATCAAACATCCAGAATGTGTGGGAAATATTCGTTCTAAACTACCAACCGATTGATTAATTTGGAGGTGTTCCATTTCTACCTTTTTAATTGCATTTATTTGTCTCTAATTTCATTAATCCACAATTCAAGGAAGTTTGAGTAGTGAATTTTAATGTTGGTTTCTTTACAGGAATCATGACGAAAATTCTGGATAAATAGAAGTCTTGAAGAGTGATAGTTATCTCAAATGAAAATGGTCCGAGCTTACTTGCTCATTCTAGTTCATGAAAGATATGCAAGATAATGCCTAATAGAATTTGAAGATTGAATTGTATTATTTTTATTGTAAATCTTTAAATTCTATTCCGTGCGTACATTTTACATGTTAATAAATTATTTCATGTTTTTTCAAATTTACACATTTCAATTTTATGTATTTAATATTAAAGTTAATTGAAAGAAAACAATTATATATCATGGCCTAATCTCGGACACGAATTGACTTTTTCCGACCACTCATGTTACAAACTTCTAAAACTATGTGGATCACTCGTGAGCCACCACATGGGTTTCAACGTGGAAAAAACTTATTGCAATATACTTGTGACATGTCATCGATGACTCATCTTTCATGATTTGGAAAAGTAGGGACCACTTTATATTTTACCTACCAATTGAATAAATGTAGGTAAAGACTATTTCTCCACCAACCTTTACCTACCAATCGCTACCAATATTTTATTAGTGGGTAAAACTCTTTACCTACACATAAAGTATTTTTACCTACCTTTATAATGTGTAGGTAAAAGCCAAATTTCTTGTAGTGTATGAATAGAGGATTCAATAAATTGGGAGAAATCAAGAATCGAAATGAAATAGAAACAAGAATCAATAACTGTGTATCAGTGTATATGAACAAGAATTATCAATGTATAATTGATATGAAAAGTAGGATATATTTCACTATTCTGAATTTAGAATAGGGGAAAAATTTGCCTGGCGCGTACTTAACCTGGTTCAACACACCGTCTTCGGTCTCCTGCTTGATCTGCCTTGCCGATACTGAATCAGTCATGGAAAGGTAGTCATTTAGATAACTTACTACATACGCGTATCTCAAATTAATACCACGTAACCCTAATAATCTACCCATGCGTTTCTATCTGACTCGCGTATATAAATATATAGAATTATATAACACATAAGGTTCACATAATCATGTAAAGCACATAGCATATAAGGTACATAATTGATTTTTATCTCATAATTATTTTTTTAGAATCGATACTAGACTTATACCCATATTAACTAACCCTATTTGGTTTTATTTATAATTTTTCGGGATTTATTTGACCCGATTCTACCTATATTAGGGCCTATAAACCTTTAACTATCACAAGACGACTTTCTTTCGGAAGAAATTATTATTTACAATTATTTTTATTGGATTTTTTTCATTTTTCTGAATATAGGGGTCTTCGTTTCACTCAAATCGGAGTAACAGTTTAATTATTATGAATTAAACAAGATTTAATTAATTAATAATTAATTATAAATATTTAATTATAATTAAATAATCCTTAATTATATTTTTAAATAATTATTTAATAATTATTATATTTTAAAATTATTATTCCCTAATTATTAGGATTAATTATAATTATTTACAAATTATTATCACTTACTTGATTAGATCAATTATCTAGAAATAAATAATCGATGCAACTAACGGTTACGTTATTCATCGAATAAGTAATTATTATTTGCAATATAATCTAACTCAACGATCAACTACTCGTATAAATACGAGCTACTCGCATTCCTCGTATACCTATCAACTTATTATTACTGATAATTATAATTTATCACCACTTATACGATTAAATCGATCATCTGTATTTAACTATTCGATTCGAATAATTTTTACGATATTCCTCAAATAATTAACTATCGCTCTAATAATAATAATAATTATAATCCAACGTATCGTTCACTTTTTCACATAGGTACGAGTTATTCATATTATAGAACTAATTATCGAATCTTTAATCGTATTATTCAATTATTTTTAATCCTTATTTATTAATTAACTACCTAATTATTAATTAATAAATAACTAATAAATAATTAGATAAATAATTAAATAATCAATCAAATAACTAATTTCAAAATTTTAAATTATTAAAATAATTCTGAAAGTATTAATAATATTTTTCAGAATTTAAAACTTATTTTTATTTAATTTTTAGAATTTTTAAAACTGATTTTTGATTTTATAAAATATAATTAATTAATTAAAAATCCAGAAACAGAAAACGGGGAATGGAAATCTGGTTTTGAAGATCAAACCCAGGACGAATTCCGGGTTGAAACCGGGTCGAACCCGGGTCCTCAAGAACAGCCCAGAACACGGCAACGGTGGCCATTTCTGGCGAGCTTTCCGGCGAGCCTAAACCCCGGCCAAAACGCAATGATTTCGACTCGTTTAAGCTGCAACATCGTTCCTTTCTTCTCTCACCGTACAACCACCCTCTCCATCGCAATCGACGACCACTCCATCCCGTTCTCCGGCCAAAACTCCATTTTTTTTCCGATGAACCTCCTCGGAGAATCGTTTCTTACCAAATCGTGAACCAAAATTCACAAAACATATAGGAAATCAAAGCTATAGACTGCTATAATCATTCCCAACAGTACATATAATCAAAAATATCTAAAATTCTAAAAAATAAATAAATCAAAAATACTAAAACCCATGAACTCGGCACATCGATTTAGGGGTTATAAAATTAAAATTAAAATACCTAATCACTCCTAGGACTACAACAAAATTAATTGCATCAACCAAACAATCAAATGATTCTTCACAATCAAAAACCGAAATTCATGCCAAGAACATAAAAATTGATTTTGAGATTAATCGAACCTCAGTTGTTGATATTAATATCAATAGATTCGTCTCTTAACAAGGATTGTATCGGTTACTTGAACTTTTACAATGGATTAGTGAATCTCCTAAAATGATGGATTGATCTTCTCCCTCCTCTAAGAACATACTTGTCACCGACACTTTCTAATTTAATTAAACTGATTTTTAATAATTAATTAACTAAAAATTAATATTAATTCAGCTATTTATAGTAGTGAAAATAATACCCCTAAATAAAATTAAGGGGCTAATTACAAACCTAATAAAAATATTTGGCCCCAATTTTTATAATTTTTGGGTATTAATAATGAATTTTTAAATATCCAATAAATACAAAATAAATGCTAAAAATTCCCAATAAATGTGAATATTACAAAAATGCAAAGAATAAAGATATATAATAATTTCATGATCATATAAAAATAAAAATGTGATTTTTGTGGGGCTTTTGGTACCCGAAGAGGTCCGGAAAAGTCATCTTTCGCGAAAAAGGTAAATTTGTAAAACGTTTAGGGGTTCAGAATAGCGATATGATACAGGTCGTTTTGGCAAAATAGGGCCAATGATTTTATTTGAAATACGGGCTTTAAAACTCTATTTGAGCTGTACGGGTTTTGATATAAAACATATAACTTATGATAAAATACTCAATACATATCTGAATCACATTCTGATCGAAACAGACGACACGTAGCACATAGCAATTAGGGTTTAATGACTCAACACATTTAATCACATAATAATACACATAAATATCTTTATTATAATATAATACGAGCGTAATTTTCTCGGTCGTTACATTTGGCACTACAAAAATTTTGCAATCAGACAACAGTTGATAGACAACGGTAAAAAAAACTATCGTCCTAAAAAATCATACAACGGTTAATTGATTTTGCAGAAAAAACAGTTGTGTGAGCTCCAGAACAAACAACGGATATTCATCTTTTTTAAACTGTTGTACAAGTTGTATTCTCTCATCGAGTCAGAAAACGGTTTTTTAAATGTAGTGTTGTTAATCTTTAACACAACGATTATAAACCGCTGTTACTATGTTAACGTATAGGGATATACGATAACCGTTTTGACATTACATTGTGTAATTCAGACAACGGTTTTTCAGAAAGGTTGTCCTCTAAACTATCAAACAACAGGATAAAAACAGTTGTCTGAGAAATTTTAATGGGTACCACGTATTGAGGTGGCAACACGTGATAGGTGGTAAATCATTCACAAGGATTGCTGAGGTGACGAAATGAGTGCCCTTCATTGAAATGAGATTTGATATCGGCCGTGAGATCGAAAAATAACTGATATTCTTATACAACGGTTTTATGTTAAAACAAAAGTGTTGTCTTAGTTGGTCTCATACAAGCTTTTAGATATTACGTTGTGTAATTCACACAACACTTTTTAGAATGGTTGTCTTAGAAACCTTCATACAACATAATAAAACTCTTGTCTAAAATAGTTATTTTATAATTTAAGTGGGCACCACCTGATGAGGTGGCACCCCATGATAGGTTGTAAACATTTTACTCGAATTGCTGAAGTGTGGAAATGACAGCCCTTGATTGAAATGGATTAGATATTAGCCGTTAGATTGAAAAAAGCTGATATGCTTACACAACGGTTTTATAATAAAAAGAGCATTGTCTTTGTTGATCGTTACAAAATGGTGTTTCAAGAAAACCATTGTAAACGTATTACTGTATAAAATGAGATTCTCTGTTAACAAGATAAATTTTTTAAATAATTTTTTCGACGACCCAATCATATGGAAATTAAGATATATCAATTTTAGTCATACAAAAAAATTATTAAAAAATTTAAAATTCATCTTGCATGCCAGGAATAGAAAAATCCCATAAACCCATCCCGACAACGAGACTCGTTCCTGATTTACAAGATCATTTTTTTAAATGAAATTTTCGACGATCCAACCGTACAGATGTTAAGATATATCAATTTTAGTCATATCAAAAAATTATTAACAAATTTGAAATCCATCTTGCATGCGAGGATTACAAAAATCTAGTAAAAGTACCACTCCCCACAACGAGACTCGTTCCTGATTTACAAGATTAATTTTTAAAATGATTTTTTCGACGATCCAAACGTACGGATGTTAAGATTTAGTCATGAAAAAATTATTAACAAATTTGAAATCCATCTTGCATGTCAGGATTAGAAAAATTTAGTTAAAGTACCACCCCCAACAACGAGACTCGTTCCAGATTTACAAGATAAATTTTTAAAATGATTTTTTCGATGATCCAGCCGTACCAATGTTAAGATATATCAATTTTATTTATATTAAAAAATTATTAACAAATTTGAAATCTATCTTGCATGTCAGGATCAGAAAAATATAGTAAAAGTAACACTCACGACAACGAGACTCGTTCCCGATTTACAAGATTAATTTTTAAAATGAATTTTTCTATGATCCAATCATACGAATATTAAGATATATCAATTTTAGTCATATGAAAAAATTATTAACAAATTTGAAATCCATCTTGCATGTCATGATTAGAAAAATCTAGTAAAAGTACCCCTACCGACAACGAGACTCGTTCCCGATTTACAAGATTAATATTTAAAATGATTTTTTCGATGATCCAACTGTAAGTATGTTAAGATAAATCAATTTTAGTCATATGAAAAAATTATTAAAAATTTCAAATTAATCTTGCATGTGAGGATTAGAAAAATGTAGTAAAAGTATCACTCCTAACAACGAGATTTGTTCACAATTTATAAGATAAATTTTTAAAAAGAGTTTTTCGACGATCGAGCCATATATATATGAAAATATATCGATTTTAGTCATATAAAAAAATTATTAAAAAATTTCATATTCATTTTGCATGTCAGAAATCGGAAAATCTAGTAAAAGTACCACCCCCAACAACAAGACTCGTTTCCGATTTACAAGATTATTTTTTAAAATGATTTTTTTGATGATTGAACCGTACGAATGTTAAGATATATCAATTTTAGTCATATAAAAAAATTATTAAAAATTTCAAATTCATCTTGCATGTTAGGATTCGGAAAATCTAGTAAAAGTACCACTCCCAACAACAAGACTCGTTCGCGATTTACAAGATTAATATTTAAAATAATTTTTTTCGACAATCCAACTTTTCAGATGTTTAGATATATCAATTTTAGTCATATAAAAAAATTATTAAAAAATTTCAAATTAATTTTGCATGTCAGGATTAGAAAAATCTAATAAAAGTACTACTCCCAACAACGAGATTTGTTCACGATTTATAAGATAAATTTTTAAATGAGTTTTTTGACGATCCAACCATATAGATATTAAAATACATCAATTTCAATCATATAAAAAATTATTAAAAAATTTCAAATTTATCTTGGATGTCAGGAATAGATAAATCTTGTAGAAGCACTACTTCCTAGAATGCGATAAGTTATTAAAAAATTACTAAAAATTATATCTTGCATGATTATAAATTTTTTTGAATAAAAGTGCAAATCCAAAAATTAAGATTATTTTTCGATTAAAGAATTAATTTCATGAAGATTTTTTTCCGATGATCTTGGAGAATGTTAATGTTATTACTTTTAATATTGTAAAAAATAATTTAAAATTTCAATTTTAATGAAAATTGATTAAAAGTCCAAATCCAAAAATTAAGATTATTTCTCGATTACGAAATTAATTTCATGAAGATATTTTTTCGATGATGTTGTAGAATGGTAATGTTATAACTTTTAATACTTTAAAAAATAATTTAAAATTTTCAATTTTTATGTCAAATTACGTTATACTGAAAATTATTTGAAGTTATTATTATTTAAATACAGCTACTTGTAAATTTGATATTTTTTTTACTAAATCAAGACTAATATTTGGTTTCCTCCACCGGCCAATATTTCATTTATGCCTTCTCAAGTCTTGGTTTCCCCCTTCTATCTCAATCCCTAAATATCATACCCTCCGCTATTCAATCTCAACATCATAAACAGATCGAACTCTCTCTTTCTCTCCATCTCTCCCCCTCTATCTCCTTCTCTCTCAATCTTACAACCAGAGTCAATACACTTCATAGACACCCAGATCGATGTAAGTGTATATATCTCTACGCATCACACATATTTAGATGTATGTGTACTTTTCTTCGATTTGGGGTTGTTTTCTATTTTCTATTCTTCCATTTGTAATTCAATTTTTAGGTCTTATTCTTTTATTAGTTTAGGGCTTCAGTTTAGGATTGGGTTTCAATTTATATTTGGGCATAAAGTCATGTAGGTTAAGCATTTTGGGTGTAGTGGAAGGACGAAATGGTCTCTTCTTGTAAACGAGGACACTACTGATTGCCATAACCCGTAGGTTCATCACTATTATCTTAAACTTCTGTTTTAGTTATCCCACCTAGACATATAGCATTTGAACTTTGCTGTTTAAGACTGGTCCGAGTCCTTTAATTGATTTCTAATTATTACAGTGCTGCCTTTTTTTTGCCTTTAAGTAATGTATTTTTTGTTAGTTACTCTTTATATGCCTATATTTGCTTTTGTATAAGGATGTCAGACTAGTTGAGGCCTTTTGTTGAGATATGAATGCACTTCATAAGTATTCACATCATAATTTTATAACTTGTTGACAGTTTAGTGTTTATGACTTCTTCCCATTTCTTCCTGAACTTTTGTCTAGTACTATATTACAAGATAAAAGGCAAAGGTCTGCTATTTTGGTGTGGTAGTGATAATTGTTTTTAGTCATTTAGCATAATAGTAAGCATAAGAGATTGTTGAATGCTCCTCACAAATGATGAATGCTCCCCACAAATGCAAAGTTGCAAAGTGATGATACGGTATTTTACTACTTGCAGAGTTAAGTTTTCTCATAGACTTTATCTGATTTTCGAGTTTAATCTTGTGTTTTTGCATCATTATCGTTAAACTCTGCTTTTTGTGCTGGTTTTTTCAGCTGCTTTATGGTTAGTTAATTGTGTAATGGATACTTGTTATTAGTGCTAACGAGTAGTGAAGTACAAAAGAATGTATATTTATATGATTAACACTTCTTTGCAATTTCAAGGAAAATAATTCCTTAAGAACACTTCTTTACTGATAAGTATATAGTTGGGCAGATAGACTAAAACGAGTTAGCCTAAACATTAAAACCATAATAGGTTCAGTGACTGAATCACGGTGACATGATACATTACTAGTAGCTCTTGAATCTACTCCAATAACGTGCATTCCGGCTGGTTGTAATGGTGCTATTTCAGCCACTGAAACAGTTGTAATAGTTCTCCTGCTGCTTGCAGATTAACTAAGAAACCCAAGGTACAAATTGTTGATATTGATGTTGCTGATGCCAACAATGAGTTGGCAGCTGTTGAGTATATGGAGGACATGTACAAGTTCTACAAGCTTTTTGAGGTACATTTTAATCTTGAACAAATTGTATTGAACTTAATACTTGTAGTACTATATTGCACAAGTCTGACCTGTCAAACTCTTCTCTCTTGTAGAATGAGACCAAGGTTTTTGACTACATACAATCACATCCTGAAATTAATAAGAAAATGAGAGCCATACTTGTAGACTGGTTGATTGAAATTCACAAAAAATTGGATCTGATGCCAGAGAATATTTACCTCACAATCAACATAATCGATCGCTATCTAGCAACGGAGATAGTGGGAAGGAAGGAACTGCAGTTATTGGGCATTAGTTCAATGCTTACAACCTCAAAGTATGAAGAGATATGGGCCCCTGAAGTGAATGATTTTACCAAAATTTCACACAAAGGTTACACTAATCAACAAGTGCTAGTTATGGAGAAGAAAATTCTCGGTGGGCTTGAATGGAACTTGACTGTCCCTACCCCTTATGAATATATGTATGCAAATTAGTTATTGTGTACCTTAATGAGCATATTTAGAAATAGATTTTAAGTTATAGTTGTAATTCTTGTAGAGAACCTTTGTATTATAAATTTAATTTCAATTGTGAAATAACAATTGAATTATTATAATATCATTTTATTTTAAAATTGATTTATTTTAAATAATGAGATTAACTTTGTAAAAAATTGTGTGCAACCCACTTAAAAATGATGAAGACCGTTGTATGTGTCACTGCACATATATTTTTTTTAAAAAATTGTTGTCTTTTGATATTCTTTGCAATGGTTTAAATTTTTTACACCATTGTCTTTTAAACAAAAAACATTCATGATAATGGTTTTACTAGTTAAAAAAAGATTATAAACTGTTGTTTATGAAAATATCGAATAAGTTAACAATAATGGTTTTTTACAAAACCATTATTGTTAAGTTAGATAGACAGTAGTTAAATAAAAAAATAGTTATTTTAAAAAGTTCCAACAATGGTTTGTTGAATAACTGTTCTGTCTTCCATGTTAACACAAGTACTCTAACAGGTTGTTTAATCTCTATTTTTACAAGGGTAAAAACAACCATTGTCTGATGTTCAATCACACGAGTGTTGGAAACACAACAGAAAACATACTTGTCACACAACGACAAAAAAATAGTATGATTGCAAATATGTTGTAGTGTGGGATGTTCCCCAAAATAAATTCGTGCGCATAAAGCGGATAATATCATACTAATGTGGAGTTAAGGTTCGCAGGTGGCCCAATAAGTAACCTGGCAATGATACTACTTGTTGGACTACGTGCGAGCCTCTTCACATTAAAATGATATTGTCGATTTGGGCCGAGCCCGCATAAATTTATTTTTTGATACTTACCAAAATGCCTCATACTAATGGAGGTAACATGCTGCTTATTAACCATCAGTTTTCTCCTCCTACAAAAATAATGTCCATTCACCCAGACAAAAATAAGGGACGAAACATTAAGAATTGAAGAAGAAATCAAGCAATATACTAGCGCTCATCAAGAGCCCAACTCAGAGATTTGGATCCTTCTTTCTTTTTTGATCATTTTGATGTTGAACTTAGGTTGATAAAAATAAATAAAATATTATAGCTTATGCCCATGCTTTTTTTGCGAAAATATTATTATAATCCGACCAACATTTAAGTAGTTTCATATCTTATATAGATACATCTAGCCGTCTAGGAGTTTACTTTTTATTTCTATTATAAGTTAATAAGTACTAGTTTATTCTAAATGAGATTAGTTGAAAAAGTTACCGTAAAAGATTTTTTTTTCAATTTAGCTATACGTCAACGTGATCATGTCATGTAGAAAAATATATATTTTATAAGTACTGGTATAGAATAGGCATTTTGTACATGTGACCTATATATCTTATAACACATATGTAGAGGAAGGCACAAAATAAAAACTAGTCTTAATTGTGTCTACTCATTAGGCTCTTTCTCTTATTGATATACCCAACTCTCTGCATTCCCAAACAAAAGAACAACATCATATCATCTGATTTAGTAAGGTGTTTAATCATTTAAAAAATTACTTAAAAAATATAATTAAGATACTTGTTAGAGTACTTTATATATGATCATCATTTTTGGCTCAACATATTTTTGGTGCTGATCTGGATTCCTCCCACCAAGCGTTGATATCAACATGTTAGTTCAAAACTTCAGTATGTTCGATATTAGTTATGAAGAGTCTATACTTAACACCTTGCATTAAATTCTTTCTTGCTGCTGGTATACTATTTCGTTACTCTTAATTATGTAATGGATATAATTTATCACAACTCAGGAATGATCTTTTCCAAATTTATAAATTTTGCTGGACCTGAAGTTAAAATCTTATTGTTTGAGCTAATCTGTTAAACTATAACTAGCTTGGCAAGCTTGCAAGATGACATGTACGGTATCCAAACTTATTCTCTCAATTTTGTTTTTTTGATTAATTTAACATCAATTTAATTATAGGGAAATGCTTGCTTCTTACCTTTTCCGTATAAACATATAAGGTAAATTGAAATATGTTGGTTATATGTTGGAGCAAGGTTCCTTTAACGAGGTGACTTATTGATCATCACTTGCTTCTTGTTACTATTCAAGTTGATGAGGTAAACGTGACCCTAATTATGGGTAAGTCATTCCCTTTTATGTATATCTATAAAGATTGTACAATCATTTTACATATTTAATTTTCCTTATACAATTTTAACTGCCATTTCTCTGTTCATTTTTTAATGGATGTAACTTAAATGAAGAAGTAATAAAACTGAATTGTAATATCAATTTAAAGATATTGGCTAATGCCACCCGAATATCTAAGAGTGTCCGACGATTGGTAGTTGCTAAAAACATTCACGATTTTTTTGCAAGTAAAATTAGTTATGACTCCAATTTAGTTACACCCTTACGTGAGTTTAGTTAGTTCATTTACAAGAAGTATTAATTATTCTTTATTATTTACCACTGTGCCAATTAATTTATTACATTTTCTTTGCTCTACTTTTTAGTTCCCAGAGATTTCTATTGTTAGTTAGTTCGCCCAAATTTTAACTTATTTGTCAAATACACTTGTGATTATTTACATGTATTTCTTCTATGTGTTTTAAGACTCTTGACACAACATCAGTGATAATGGTCATTGTTTTAGTTAACAAATAAAATATAAAACTAACTACATGTAACACCCCCAAATCCGGGGTCGGGGATCCGGGTTGTCACGAGTTCCATTTCCCTTAATAATATTTAATCTTAATAATCAACCAACTACTGCGTACTGTGACCCCACAATATACACACACACCACAAGTTATAGTCTCACAGATGAATATCCAAAAATAACACAAGTCATTTTATTCCACAATTATAAACCATTTCACCTCAAAAGGGTTTCTGAATAATTTACATATTCTTTGCCATTATTACAATTCATAATATACATAAGTCTGGTTCATCAATAGTTGAAAGCCTAGCCTATTGGTAGTTCCTACCTCAGCTACGGTGGCATCAACGCTTCCAGAAAACTGCAGAACGTTTCCTGACCGCTTACGAATTGGAAGCTTGGTCCTGTTCATCTTTTCTATCTGTTGTTGTGTGAAGAAAGAAGAAAGCAAGGGTGAGCAACAAGCCCACCAAAATAATATGTATAATAATTAACAATATATGAGCATTCTCATAGTACTCATGAAAGTCTTGGTCCAGAAGAAATGAACCAAGTTGATATCTTAACGCGACCAAGTCGCAAAATATTCAGTATATATATACATATATACTTTTCACAATTTTTGAAATCCTCTGACATGTATAATATACACAGAGTTCCAGTTTATAACTATTTAAAAATATCGTTGCAAGGTGATCTCATATATCTAACCTTGTCTCAACGTTTTTCTGAAAATCTTTGTCATTCATAAGATAATCATTAACTGGATATAAGTTGAAAAGATGAAGTTACAAGATACTCCAATATACTTATATCTTTTCCGAATACTACTTGAACCACCACCGTTCAAGGTATAAACAATTTCGAAAGTTCATCACATAGATGAGACTACAAGATAAGACTTGAATAGATTCAATCCTTGAAATGTTGTTTAAAAGAAATGAAGTTACGAGATACTTCATTTGAGGGAAACATCATTATAACCGTTTGACCCTGTCAATGCCTCAGCAATCACCCATCTGTAGCCTTTCGATCGAATGCTCAGGGTAGTGTTGCAAAAATATCCAAACTGGATGATGAACTCATTACAGGAGTTTGCCGCGCCAGGAAGACCACTTACGATGATCAGTCGCAGTAGTACAGCCCCACCATTTTCTACATGTAGAGGAGAACCTGTCGGATTTACTTGTCAACCGAACACTGGACTCCTAAGGACTGGACCGTCTTAGCGGAACTTCAAGGCCATTTGGGCCAATATAATAAGGCTGGGCCGGCGCCACTCGACCACTTACGCCACTCCTAGTTCAGATGAAATCCATGACTCTGAAACGTAAAGCTCGTCTCCCCTTTTCCTAAGTAGGAACTTGTTGATACGACTCCGCCAGGAAGTCGCATCTAGTTGGAAAGAAAAACTCACCGATATTTCCCAGGCGATGCCTGTTAATGGATTAACTTATTCCAAGAATTTTACTTCCCGAGTGTTGGGTAAGTAATCAAAAACTCTTTTATCAAAACAGCAACCTTGTTGCGAATATAAGAATACATCACGGAGCCGGATCCCTCAGATTTTTGAGCGAGTATTTAAATCCCCTTCGAAAGGAAGATCTTAAATTCGAAAACGAGTTTTGGAATCTGCTCTAACTTTTAAAATTATTTTGAAGACTCGAAAACATTTTTTAAGAATGTTTGGAGTAATGCTGATTTAATAAAATAAATCAGTCCCGATATATTAGAAAATATCTGAATATTATTATTTAAATAATATTCCCACAAGGATAATCCTTATTAAAATAACTGAAGTAGAAGTTTTAAAACTTATACTTGAAATGAATAATAAATAACCAAAGATATACTTATACGAACGTATGATCTTTATTTGAATAATCGAAAATAAGTTTGATTATCGAAACATTATTCTTTAATAAAATAAAGAATATTATTTAGTAAATAAGCGGAGTCATAAGTCCTCAAATGAATATTCAAAATATTATTCATTAAATAAAATAAACGGAGTCTTAAGTCCTCGAATGAATATTCAAAATAATATTCATTAAATAAAGTAAGCGGAGTCATAAGTCCTCGAATGAATATTTAAAATAATATTCATTAAATAAAATAAACGGAGTCTTAAGTCCTCGAATGAATATTCAAAATAATATTCATTAAATAAAGTAAGCGGAGTCATAAGTCCTCGAATGAATATTCAAAATAATATTTATTTAATAAAATAAGCGGAGTCATAAGTCCTCGAATGAATATTCAAAATAATATTCATTAAATAAAATAAAGTTATCGAATAAACCTTATTCGATTAATAGTTTTGAAAACTATATCTATATATATAAATATATATATATATATATATATATATATATTATACTCGGGAACATCGACTCCCGGTTTAGAAAATGTTCAACTTTGGGTCCCCTGTACTAAGGGTATACGCAACTACTGCTTATCTCTAGCATAGATATTATGCAACTTATAAGCATTTGAATCAAGAATAAGATATCAAGATTACGAAACAGACATGCATATATACCATATCAGCATGCTCCAATATATTGCAAAATTTGCTAATAACAATCATGCACTTATCACAAGATAATGCATATACATATATTTACATCACAACAACAGTATAACGGGTATAAAACTTGCCTGAGTGCTCCGGGGTAGACTTAAGCTTAGAGTGGGTACGGTAACCTATGAACAACAATATAAGCCGGAATTAAACCGCGGTCGCTTAAGAAACTAGACTTTAACCAATTGAACCCTAACGTTTGCTTATGGTCATTTCTACGCTTAACAAATCACATAAGTCGTTCGAGTACCCTCGGCTCCACCATTTTTAATAAATTAAATATTACGAATTTTAAGGCAACGCTTTCGCGAGTACCCTACCAACTGCCTAGTCCACTTTACATAATTGTTTCATACTCCAATTAGTCATTTAAGGGCCTTAACCAAGGTTTCAAAGTAAGGCGAGGGGTAATGTTTCGTTCGCGAAACGCCGTTACTTAAAACGGTCGTTTCTCCTAAACCGTACATCGGATTCAAGCGAACCACATATCAAAACGAAGTTTACGACATAATCTAACTAAACATGGCAAAGTCACAGATTCAATAGTTAGCTCTCTGTCCCAAACACTAAGAACAAGCAGTTGTATGCAATTGGGCATTACGACGACTATGTTTACGCGATTACCAAGTTTTAAACCACTCCAAACAACCACCATTCAACTCACAACCAACAATACAACCAACCCTCATCCAAACCCTACTACATCAGTCCCCAAACCTCAAGATTTTCCAATTTATACAACCCCACACATGAACTACTAGCTATACTTAAGTTTCATTAACTATAAACAAGATTTCAACATCTAAATTACTACAAATCCAATCCAAACTCTAAACACACAAGCATCATGCTTCTCATTTACTATAACCATCAAAACCATCATAATACTCAAAGTAAAGCTAGGGTTTGGAGGTGTTATACCTTCCTTGGAGTGATTAAAGTAGCTAGGAAGTTTTAGGGAGCCTCCTACAAGCTTGATCTTTCCAAAGAAATCAAAAACACAAAGTTAGGTTTTGAAGTTTCTAAACGTCAGATTGAAAGAAATGTCAAAACGAGGGTCTTACCATGCTTATTTGGACGAGACTTGTGAACAAGAGTTGTAGGCCATCTCTATACCTTTCCAAAGCGCTATAGAACATACTATTTGAGTGAGTATTGAAGGAGATATGGTAGTTTAAAGTTGCTGCTCTGGTTTTGGCCGAGAGCTTTTGTTCTTGGAAAGAAAAAGTCAACTTCTAATTTGTGTTTTGTGTTTTTGATTTATTTTGCTTGGTTGTTTCCTTTTGTTTTGCTTTATTACCTTTTAACCATGGTAAAATTTGTGTGGCTTGTAAATCAACCAACAATCCCTCCATTTGTCATGCTTATGTCACCATGTCTATGTCATCCATTTGCCACATGTCTCTTCCTTGTGGTTTGATGATGTCACAATCCTTGCCTTCTTGTACAAGCTTGTCTCTTGGTCGTTTATTTATTTTACGGTTCGCTTAACTTTCGTTCTCGTTTATCGTTTGAGAGATTATACCCGGGATCTTATTACTTGGGTTCCCCTAAACCCTTCTCAATAAATTATATTCCTTTTATGATCCCCTCTTATAATCCTTGAATTTAAATCCTTTTTATCCTGTTACCTTATACTCAATTCTTTCGGTATCTGGTGGATTTTTGGGAAAAATCAAAGTGTTCGATTTGGATTCTGACGATCTTTACATACACTTATATACCATATAGAGTACTAATAAGACCTCAGAATATCCATAAAAGAATTGCTACATTGTGTGGCATTAAAAGTTTTCTTATTCAGCAAAATAACTAGTCATAAGGTTTACAAAAAGTCCAAAATTTTTGGGGTTATTACACAGCATATATATAACTATGCAAGAACACATAGATATTTTACTCAATTTACTTTATATAAGATATAAAGAAATTATGCTACAACTTTCAAGAAAAAACAATGTTATTCTTCTTGGCTACTTCCCAAGAACAAGCTCTAGAGTTTGGCTTATAGAGAGAGAAAATATATTACAAAACGAATCTCCTATTGGTTACACAGAACTAATAATTGTAAATGCATTATATATAAAAAATAATGTAGTACTAGGTGTGCACGTTGCACCTTTGTAGATTTTAGGACCACTTTTTTCTTTTGTACGCTCCTCCTCTTTTGCTGTGTATTTGTTCTTTTCTTTCTCTCCAAGTTTAAGTATAGGCTTGACACATATTCACGGACCCCTCCATGTACAATGTGTTGTAGTGGTATGTTTCTTATTTTCTTGTAAATTTGTACCTTCGTTCGTTTGTCACGATATAGTACAACTTGGATTTCATGATCTTGAATAACTTTAACTTTTTGATATAACATCTTTCTTGATTTCACGGTATAGCACATAGTTAGATTTTTCGATCTAGAGAAAATTTGGACTTCTCCATATAGACCAAATTTGAACTTCATAATATTGTGGATCAGACTTTACTACTTGGCTTTGATGAACTTCACTACATAGCTCTTCTAGACTTCACGATATTGGACTTGGAGGAATTTCTACAACTTATTGACTTCAAAAAGTTTTCTATCCTCAAATTCCAGCTTGAACAATTTCACATAAGTTGTTCCAAATTGATTTATTCTATATCTACTATTTAGAGAAGTGTTGCATAGAGATCCCTAAGTTAATATAGAAATCTGATGCTATAACCTAACAATAACAATAATTCACACTAACCTTAGCCCTATACTATCAACAGTGACCCTTTACCCTTCTTCCACATTCATTTTATAATTAAAAAATTAAAGAAAAAATCTAAAGATTTGTGGATACCCTTTTCTGAAAACTTATAATTTGGTCATTTTTTATTTAAAATCTTTAAGCAAATTTATAAAATTAGTTATTTTATATTTACTTGTGTTAAGAAATTATTAAAAAAATTAATTAGTAATATAATATTTATTTATAATGATAAATGATTTTTACGATGATATCCTTTATTTAAATCCGCACGATATTTTCTTGCAATGATATTGTTGTAGTTAAACCATTTATTTTTGTCCTTGTTATTTTTGACATTTATTTTTATTAAGTAGTACAAAAGTTTATCAAACTTAACTATAAATAAACATCTATTACTTTGTTCTTTAAATAATGAATTAAAGATTCTTTTCAGTATTTATATTTATAATTAATTCAAGATTTTTCCCATATACTCTAATTTTATTTTCTTTATACCTTATTTATCTTTTTTACATTCTTTGCCTTTATTACGATTAATTGAAAATTCTTTTTTAATATGTCCACACATATTAAATTCAACATTATATTGTTTGATTCTATCTTATATCTTTTAATTCACCATTTGAATTTATTTGATTTGAAAATTTCTACACTGGATCTCTACATTTATGATTATTGAAAGAAAGAAGGATTTCAGAAGGCCGTGGAAAATTTTGTGAAAGGCGCAAATGTTGAGAAGTCAGAATATAAGTGTCTTTCTTCTTATATATTTGATTATATCTTTGCAGTGAAAGAATGATTCAAAAGAATAATTAATTGATTACTGCCTCTTCCATTTTAATTTTTATGTATAATATGTGCAAATTTTCTTTTACTATCTTTTTATATTCTTATGTCCTTAATGTAAATTGTTGTCATTTTCGGCTTAGTGATGAATTGCGTTTATAGTTGCTAAAGGAATCGCGGGTTGCATTCTGGCTTGAGTTCCGCTCCAGGATGATAAAGCATCCAAGGTGGAATCAATAATCACCTGCACATATCTTATAGTAATATCATTTATGAATATTTATTTTTAATAAATATTAATTTTATGTACATGCGAGTCTTAATTCAAGATCTTATATATGCATTTGAGGTTAATTCAATTCATTTTCAGTCTCATTTGAAAGAAGCCACACTAATACTAGAATCACTTCAAATATCCGTGAAACTGCCACCACAAAATCTGAGTTAATATTCACTTTGTGTGTTTTCTTTTTATCTTATTCATGTGCTTTATTAATGTTCAAAAATATTTGGTGGTCAAAATAGCAGGAAATTTATGTCATATTATTTATGCATGTGAATTATGTTTCCACTTGCACCAACCATGTATTTTAATTCTCTCCCCATATATGGTCTTTTCATATAAAATTATCTTCCCTTTATTCTTTTTATTTTTCTTTTTATTTCGCAGGAAAGAAATGGGAGATTATGTGCAGTCAATGATCAAACTGAGAGCGACCCTATCGGAATTGCTATCTGAAGCTTTAGGGTTAAGCAGTGACTATTTGTCGCGCATTGAATGCATGAAAAGTGAGTTCTTGACCTGGTTATATTATCCGGCTTGCCCTGAGCCTGATCTTGCCTTTGGAGCTCCACGGCATTCAGACCCTACATTTCTAACTATACTACTACAAGACACAATTGGTGGCCTCCAATTTCTTCATCAAGATCACTGGGTTGATGTTCCTCCAATTCCCGGTGCTCTGATAGCCCACATTGGAGATCTTATGCAGGTAGCTGTATACTTGATTTTTTTTTAAATTATATAAAAGTTACAATTCTGATACTGTCGTACTCTGTATACTGCTGAGTTTTCCAGAACCAACAGAGCGATTTTTTATTTTCAAATTTTTTAAATAACTCTTTTTCCTTACTTTGTGAGTACAGATTATTTCAAACGACAAATTCAAAAGTGCAGATCATAGAGTACTGGCACACAGTGATCAAATAAGGGTATCAGCAGCATGTTTTCTGTATCCGAGTGCTAAGAACTTACTGAAGCCATACGGCCCGATAATGGAGCTTATGTCTGACAGCAACCAACCTATGTACAAGGAAATAGTGCCCTTGGAATATGCACTCTACCATCAGTCCAGAGCAATGGATGGTACACCAACGCTTTCTCACTATAAGCTATGAAAAAATGGCAGACAGGCAGTTGCAAGAAAAAAAGTAGCAGTGTTTGTTTGATGCTAGGCTGTTAATTTTCCGGGACAGTAAAAATGGTAATATAGCTCATGCCTGTATAAATTTATCAAAATCCAGAATGTTTGCTATATTTTTTTATTTCGTAATAATAACAACACAGCAGACATTAAGCTTTCAAAAGAAATTTTAAATTAAAACTTCATTTGATAGTTCATTATACAGCACCACATCTTAAAATTACACGAATTCAACATGACACTATCACAACTCTCACGAAACTTAACCAAGAAGAAAAACCAAACAAAGATCCGCTCCCTTGCAGCACCATACGATTTTGCAGTGGCAAAAAGATCTGATAGAACAAAAAATCGAAAACCACTCGTGTAGAGACCAAAAAAGAGAATTATACTTTAAGGACCATTCTTCTAGGTTTATAGTGTGTTGTCTTCTAAACAGTCCTATCTGTTAAACGTCACAGCCCTTGAACATAATGCCTTTTGTTGCAATATCTTCAAGAGTGAGCACAGTGCATTTGTCCATGTTCATATTGTCCTGCCCCAGCAAAGAGTATCAATTTAAAAACAATTTAAACATATATTAAATTACATTTGTAACATAAAACCAGTCAGGTCCAAGGATATGAAAATAAAGGATTGTAGAAATAGTCTTTTATTAAGTTGATTGTTCTTTGCAACTTGAAATGCAATAGAATCAAGAAGTTGCCATGGCACGTTTAACAAAGAATAGTATATCCACCACATAGTATATCGAGATTTTCCCATTGTAGACTTCTGTACCGTCCTTTAATACGTGTCCGTTTGGAAATTTAATATAATTAACTTATAACTTAAGTTGAATAAGCGTCTGATAAGTGATAATCATAACTTGATAAATGCTTATAAGTTATACAAATGTTTGGATAATTTAATTTATAAGTTAGATTTTTTTAATTAAATAAACTAAAATAAATAATTTTTAAATATAATTATCTTAATTCTTATATTTTAAGTTTGATTGACATTTAAAAAAATATATTTTAAAACTAAAACTGATAAAAAAATTAAAAATAAAAAATAAGTTAAGATTAAGTACCTCGTTACTAACATTCAACTTATCAGTTTATAAGTTGTAAATTCAACTTATAACGTTGGGTCGACAAACACTCGTCACTAAACTGTTGCGGGCTTATAAGCCAATAAGCTTGCTTATAAGATTTGCCAAACATGTCCATTGCTAACCCAAGCTCCTTATTGTTTTCACAATTTCAAGAAAGGGGCTGCGATCCTCACATAGCATCTAGATACAAGTACAAAGACTTATTTCAATATATTCTAGATAATGGGAATGATCACTCCCCTCAAACATCCAAAGATATAAAAAGAAGAAGAAGATCGCCCGTTTTCGGAGAGTAGCCCGCTTCCCATTACTCACTAGGGCATTTCAAAAGAATCATTTGTAATGTTTTAATAAGTACACAACGGTTTTCAACTGCACTCCCAAATTTAACTTTTACCAACATTTGCCCACTTGCAACAATATGTTCTACCGTCACTGGTAAAACTCTTAAGTGAATTCCCACTTCCATTGCCCAGCTTGATATTTGCTCATAACTGAAAGATCCACATGTAACAATTTCCTGGTCAACCAATTGCAGAATTCTACCGGAGTATATTACCAAGAAAGAATAACTGATATCATAGACTCTAACTTTTTGTTTGCTAAATTTTTATCTCTGAAGTATCTTATTCCCTTGTAGAAAGTGTTAAATCCAGAAAGGGGTTTTATACAAAAAGTCATGATTTTGGAAATGAATGTCTAATAAATTATTGCAAAGACTTATGAAAGATATATACTTGCATAAGAATTTTTTATGAGATCATCAAATTTTATTCAAAATACATTAAATGATGAACATTGAGGCACACCGATTAGAATGGCAAAAGAAATGGTCCACATGACATACCTTGGACCCATATGGCACGAGTTCCCGCAATTCCTTAATGCAATCTTGGATTAACTGTCTACATTTTTTGCCATTATTAATCGAGGCCTCTCCTTTTGTTTATTACATTTACTATAGCTTGCAGATGATAATGCTTTTGGTAACCTGCCATGCATCATTGGCTCCAGATGTACGAATGGAGTAATTTGCGTTGTCTTCAATAATGGAAGAATGTTGTTTTAGTGAATAATCTGCTGAAGAGATGCCATGTGCGTCATTGGTGTGAGGCTCTAAAACTTTGTCAAATATCAGCAAGGAATTTACTTATCCCGATTTAGTATCCTCATGCTTAACTTCAGTAGCATTTATTCAAGCTTCAGCCACCACTGTTTCTAATAGATGTTCCACACATGAGTTCACTGTCGTAAGATTACTAATGCAAGTTCTGTCATCAGGTATCTGAACAACTATTTCAGTCTTCTGTTTTTTATTTTTTGGAATAGTGCTTCATGAATCCCACGACCAACAGAAAAATTTGAACACAGATCACACTTATTTATATGATTACCCTCTCTATAGTAATCTTCCCAGCTGTAGCCATTGAGTAAAGATAGATCATCATTATTCTCTGTGCCCACTACCGAGTCCCAAAAGACACTACTGCTGTTACGTTTCTTGCTGACAACGTTTTCATTTATATGTTGCAGATATTTTGCAAGATAAGATACAAGTGGATCCAAACTTTCAAAAACCCTCGAGATTGACTTCTCAGGTTTCTGATTCGTATTCGTAACTTCTGTCTTCCATATGTATTAATATTGGTAACTAACTTTTCAAGTTTCTCAGATTGCTGCATCATTAAAACAATAAAATTACAGCATTTATCCAACTTTTCCCTTTCATCACCCTCACTTACCAGGGTTCTAATATTCTCGTCTTGTCATTTAAGTGTATCTATGAAAGTTTGTTCGATTGTGTTTGTGGGTGTATATAAAGTGTAAGAAAATGATGAAGTCATGTAGAAACATACCTAGATATTTAGAAATTGAAGGTTGAGGAAGTAGGTTGGGCCGCGTGCGAGTCTTAACTTTACATTAGTATGATATTTTTTGCTTTGGGACAAAACCACACGAATTTATTTTTAGGCACATCCCAAAATGTCATACTAACAGAGTTAACTCGCTGCTTATTAACAACCAATCTGCCTCTCCCACAAATGATGTAGGACAACTCCTAACAGCCTCTAGATGTATGAATGGAGTAATTTACGTTCTCTTCAATAATGGAAGAATGTTGTTTTAATGAATAATCTGCTGAATAGATACCATGTGCGTCATTGGTGTGAGGCTCTAAAACTTTGTCAAATGTCAGCAACGAATTTACCGATCCCGATATAGTATCCTCATGCTTAACTTCAGTAGCATTTATGCAAGCTTCAGCCACCACTACTTCTAATAGATGTTCGGCACATGAGTTCACTGTCGTAAGATTACTAGTGCAAGTTCTGTCATCAAGTATCTGAACAACTATTTCAGTCCTCTGTTTTTTATGTTTTGGGCATACTACTTCATGAATCTCACAGCCAGCAGGAAAATTTGAACACAGATCACTGATAAGTGGCATTTTATACCACTTATAACGTCTTAAAATGGCTTAAATTTGGTGTCTTGAAATCAAGTATTTTGTGTATTTGATGCGTTTTTCTAGTGTTTATGCGTTTCAGGGTATTAGTTGCATTTCGGGGGAGGAATCATCAAGAATAAGCCTTGGCATGTGTTCACCATTGCGAGAGGAAAGGAATGGGCAGATTATGGCGAAGAAACGGAGCAAACCTGGATTTTTTCCAGTAGAGGCCTGCGCGCCCGCGCAGCATAGCTGAGCGGCCGCGCAGCAATCTGCGCGCCCGCGCAGCTATGCTGAGCGGCCGCGCAGGGTCGGGGAAAAAGATAAATTATTTTAGACTTCTACTTCTGTTTGGCTTCCAACTACTATGTAATCTGAGTTTTATGGGACTATTATATAGGTAGATTTGAGACGTTTTCACAGAGAGTATTAAGGAGATTATGTTTTAGATTGTGTTTTACGCAAGAAGCGAAGGAGATAAGGAAGAGGACCGATTTAGCACACCGCAACGAAGAGGAAGCATATATTCTTGTGATTCTTGTTTTGTTGTAACGTTGGATGCTAGTTTTCTTGCTTTGACTTATTTACTCTTGTGACGTACTCTGTTTTAATATAATTAGTTTAGTTATTATTTTCTTGTGTTTGTTTTGTCATGATTTCATATGAACCCATGATGGCGATAAGTTCTATTATGGGCTAATCGTGATCATGGGGTTGCAACGGATTTATTATGGAATTCTTTAGTTAATTGTTTAATACTTTAGTGTGTGATGATTGCATGATATCTAGTATTGGTCGTGCATATTCGTCTTATGTGCGTTGCGAACATATAAGATAGGTTGTTAATCTCTTGTGAAGCGACGGTGGATCTTGAGATTTAGAACTTGCCATGCTAGCATAGGTTCATGTACGTTGAGCATGATTAGTGGGTGACTCTAACAGTTTTATTTGCCCTATGTAATCAAAAGGAATAGCTTGTGCTTAAATCGTTGTGTTGTCAATTTTTGTAGACATATAGGAACTCAACATAATTGATGACTATTCAACTTCTATCTTAATTGTGGATGCTTGGTAGAATGGTATTAGTACAATCAAAGTTGGCTTTTATCAGTTTCGTGTTATTCAGTTAATATCATCACTGTCACATGCTAAAGGTAATAACAATGGCTATTGAAGGAAGTAATAATGAAGTTGTGATCTCATGAGTGTTTTATTATTGATAAATTGAAGTGTTAGTTAAGTGGTTAATTAAGTAGTTAGTTATAGTTAATATTTAATCAACAATTTTAAGTGTTATTATCTTAACATTGAGAAGTAATCATACATTGGTGAGTGAGTTTAATTAGACAATAATTTAGTCTGAGTCTCTGAGGGAACGAACTAGAAAGTATTCTATATTACTTGCGAACGCGTATACTTGCGTGAATATTAGCGCGTGTTTTCGCCCTATCAAGTTTTTGGCGCCGCTGCCGGGGACTCGGCGTATTTGTTTAGTTTATGTACTTACCATCATTGGTCATTAGGACTCAGTGATTAGGACGTAGTAGTTACTTACTCTTTTCGGTTGTGTTTCAGGTACTTTAGCAAGCGTTTATGCAAACTCGTTCTCGTGCTCGCAAGAGGACTTTAGATATAGCTGAGGAGACAGACGAAGTTCTTGATATTCCGGAGAAGTTAGATTTTGAGGATTCAGATTCAGGAATTGAGCAAAAAGAACCAGTAAACATGGGAGATCGTATTGTTCAAGCTGATCCAGCTCTTATGGATTTTTCTCGGCCTAAAATCGATGACATTCAGTCAAGCATCCTTCATCCGGCTATTCAAGCTAACACCTTTGAAATCAAGCCGGGCACTATTCAGATGGTGCAGAATTCTGTTTCTTTTGGAGGAGCGGCAACTGAAGACCCCAACATGCACATAAGGAATTTTGTCGAGATCTGTAGCACTTTTAAGTATAATGGCGTGACTGATGAGGCTATAAAGTTGAGGCTTTTCCCATTCTCACTGAGGGATAAGGCTAAAGACTGGTTACATTCTGAACCAGCTGGGTCCATCACTACGTGGCAAGATCTTGCGCAAAAGTTTCTGGTGAAGTTTTATCCAATGGCAAAGACTGCTGCTATGAGGAGTGCTCTTACTCAGTTTGCGCAGCAACCTACAGAATCTATGTGCGAGGCTTGGGAACGCTACAAGGAAATGTTGAGAAAATGTCCACATCATGGAATGCCGGATTGGATGGTGATCACTGGTTTTTATAATGATTTGGGGGCCCAATCTCGGCCCATGCTCGATGCAGCAGCTGGAGGCGCCTTATGGGCTAAAAGCTATACTGAGGCGTATAATCTTATCGAGACGATGGCTGCAAATGAGCATCAAAACCCAACTCAGAGGATGACGTCAGGCAAGGTAGCAGGTATTCTGGAAGTTGATGCAGCCACCGCTATTGCAAACCAGTTCAAAAATAATCTATCTCAAGAACTCTCTTTTATTTCAAAACTTTATTCTATCTACATTTCTCATCAAACAACTTTTATTAAAACCAACACTACTACTTATCCTCCTACACATGATCTGGTAACTCAAAACTCTCTTCTGGGATAGGGATGAACACTCTTGGTATAAGAGGGTCCCACTGCTTGACTCGCTTCTTGATTATGCAGGTTCTGATGGAGTTCATTCTCTACCTCGACTGAAAAATAAATACGAATAACAATAAAAGGGGGTGAGCTAAAAATTGCTCAACAAGCCTGCAATAATATATGTGGTAACAAGAGAAAATAAATGAATCGAATTCTGATGGTTTGAACAACCATTTGTATCTGTATGGAATAATAAAGTGCCATTACTGGCGAGTGCCAAATGAATGGGACTGGAAATAAGAACTAACTATGCACTATAACCTGCTGATCAGTCAGGATATAGTGCGGATCTATACCCAACTGCATAGACCCAACCAACATAGGGAGTACTCAGACAACTACGGCCTATTAATTAATGGTCTGGGTAAAACCCAGTCTGTATCGTAACCATCCAGTCCAAAGTTGAGCATCCGGAACAATCGGAATGCTTTCGATGTATCCCAACATCAGGATATATCATAATATATGTAACAAGGGTGAAAATATTGGAATATCACTGCAAGAAATTGTACTTTTACCTACAAATAATTTACCTACCATTATCTATTGGTAGTTAAAAACTACCTTTACCTACACATTTATAATTGTAGAATTTAATGGTGTATAAAAGTAAAATACTCAACTTACTTATATGTGCAACGTTATCAAACCAAATTTGACGCTGGTAACCAGTGATGAGGACATTACCTGTCACTCTTCCTTTACCTACACATTACGTGTCACTCTTCCTTCATAAATATCTTCCGTTATAATCATGTTTTTTAATTTTTTAATTTTAATTTTTTAAACAAACTTAAAAATAATATGTAATTTTATTACGTAATATTATTTTAATTAAAATATTCAAGCAAGTTCACTTTCATATTTTTTTGTCTGGTTTATATTTAAAATTATCAATTAACACAAATACTGTTATTAATGTCGCATCATGATATTCATGAGTTTATCTATTTTATATATTTAAAATTTTAGAAATTCTTTTTATAAATAAATTAAAAAAAAAATTTAAATAAAATTTTTAACGAATAAAACTTTTAAACAAATTATGTATCCTACAATTCCAACTAAAATACAAAATTCTACTCTATCCTAAAATATATGCATATTAATCATTGCAAGAAACGTTATATTGAAATTAAACTAATGATTCTCAAAAATAAACATAAGACACAAATAGTATTGTACATTCGAACATTTAGAACTAATAGAATTTACAATAAATTATTAATATCTTATATAAAATTACAAATTTATTTTTTCATAAGTATTAAAATAGTAAACAAATATATAATTATAAATAAAAATAAAATAAAATTTTACAAAATTTTGTAAAATATAGTTATGTATATTACATCTTTTTGTGTTAAGAAAATTCTTCAAATTTTTACAAATATAAAATAAGCTAATTTATTTTATTCTAAGGTAAATAATACTTTTTTGGAGATAAATTCATTCCCATAAAAAATGAGTGAATAACATAAGATATTGTTATGCACATAATGGGTGGCATGGTATTCGCTAACAGTTGGGTTGTTTCACAAAGGAAGAGGTGTATTTATTTAGACTAGTAATATGATGATATAAGCGGAGTAGTAGTTTCGTGCCAATATGGATCTCAAATCTCTCTCCAGGTCTCCCTTGTACACAGGTATCAAGTTTTAGCTTTACCACGTATATTTTCATCCATCTATTATTTTCTTAAAATATAAATACATGTTGATTATTATATATCAATATTATTTATATGTATTTGGTTAGTGTGCGTCTAATGTCTAATGCTTGTTGACTTTCAGAATTGATAAAAGTGAATGCTTCAAAGAGATTCTCGTTTTACAAATTACAATGGTGGTTTTGAGTACTGATCTTGTCCCCCGAAACAAAGCTATACTCGGGTTGGAGTAATAACACAGAATATATTTTTGAAGATAAGAAAGTTACTCTCATGTATCAAACATCCAGAATGTGTGGGAAATATTCGTTCTAAACTACCAACCGATTAATTAATTTGGAGGTGTTCCATTTCTACCTTTTTAATTGCATTTATTTGTCTCTAATTTCATTAATCCACAATTCAAGGAAGTTTGAGTAGTGAATTTTAATGTTGGTTTCTTTACAGGAATCATGACGAAAATTCTGGATAAATAGAAGTCTTGAAGAGTGATAGTTATCTCAAATGAAAATGGTCCGAGCTTACTTGCTCATTCTAGTTCATGAAAGATATGCAAGATAATGCCTAATAGAATTTGAAGATTGAATTGTATTATTTTTATTGTAAATCTTTAAATTCTATTCCGTGCGTACATTTTACATGTTAATAAATTATTTCATGTTTTTTCAAATTTACACATTTCAATTTTATGTATTTAATATTAAAGTTAATTGAAAGAAAACAATTATATATCATGGCCTAATCTCGGACACGAATTGACTTTTTCCGACCACTCATGTTACAAACTTCTAAAACTATGTGGATCACTCGTGAGCCACCACATGGGTTTCAACGTGGAAATAACTTATTGCAATATACTTGTGACATGTCATCGATGACTCATCTTTCATGATTTGGAAAAGTAGGGACCACTTTATATTTTACCTACCAATTGAATAAATGTAGGTAAAGACTATTTCTCCACCAACCTTTACCTACCAATCGCTACCAATATTTTATTAGTGGGTAAAACTCTTTACCTACACATAAAGTATTTTTACCTACCTTTATAATGTGTAGGTAAAAGCCAAATTTCTTGTAGTGTATGAATAGAGGATTCAATAAATTGGGAGAAATTAAGAATCGAAATGAAATAGAAACAAGAATCAATAACTGTGTATCAGTGTATATGAACAAGAATTATCAATGTATAATTGATATGAAAAGTAGGATATATTTCACTATTCTGAATTTAGAATAGGGGAAAAATTTGCCTGGCGCGTACTTAACCTGGTTCAACACACCGTCTTCGGTCTCCTGCTTGATCTGCCTTGCCGATACTGATTCAGTCATGGAAAGGCAGTCGTTTAGATAACTTACTACATACGCGTATCTCAAATTAATACCACGTAACCCTAATAATCTACCCATGCATTTCTATCTGACTCGCGTATATAAATATATAGAATTATATAACACATAAGGTTCACATAATCATGTAAAGCACATAGCATATAAGGTACATAATTGATTTTAATCTCATAATTATTTTTTTAGAATCGATACTAGACTTATACCCATATTAACTAACCCTATTTGATTTTATTTATAATTTTTCGGGATTTATTTGACCCGATTCTACCTATATTAGGGCCTATAAACCTTTAACTATCACAAGACGACTTTCTTTCGGAAGAAATTATTATTTACAATTATTTTTATTGGATTTTTTTCATTTTTCTGAATATAGGGGTCTTCGTTTCACTCAAATCGGAGTAACAGTTTAATTATTATGAATTAAACAAGATTTAATTAATTAATAATTAATTATAAATATTTAATTATAATTAAATAATCCTTAATTATATTTTTAAATAATTATTTAATAATTATTATATTTTAAAATTATTATTCCCTAATTATTAGGATTAATTATAATTATTTACAAATTATTATCACTTACTTGATTAGATCAATTATCTAGAAATAAATAATCGATGCAACTAACGGTTACGTTATTCATCGAATAAGTAATTATTATTTGCAACATAATCTAACTCAACGATCAACTACTCGTATAAATACGAGCTACTCGCATTCCTCGTATACCTATCAACTTATTATTACTGATAATTATAATTTATCACCACTTATACGATTAAATCGATCATCTGTATTTAACTATTCGATTCGAATAATTTTTACGATATTCCTCAAATAATTAACTATCGCTCTAATAATAATAATAATAATAATAATAATAATAATTATTATAATTATAATCCAACGTATCGTTCACTTTTTCACATAGGTACGAGTTATTCATATTATAGAACTAATTATCAAATCTTTAATCGTATTATTCAATTATTTTTAATCCTTATTTATTAATTAACTACCTAATTATTAATTAATAAATAACTAATAAATAATTAGATAAATAATTAAATAATCAATCAAATAACTAATTTCAAAATTTTAAATTATTAAAATAATTCTGAAAGTATTAATAATATTTTTCAGAATTTAAAACTTATTTTTATTTAATTTTTAGAATTTTTAAAACTGATTTTTGATTTTATAAAATATAATTAATTAATTAAAAATCCAGAAACAGAAAACGGGGAATGGAAATCTGGTTTTGAAGATCAAACCCAGGACGAATTCCGGGTTGAAACCGGGTCGAACCCGGGTCCTCAAGAACAGCCCAGAACACGGCAACGGTGGCCATTTCTGGCGAGCTTTCCGGCGAGCCTAAACCCCGGCCAAAACGCAATGATTTCGACTCGTTTAAGCTGCAACATCGTTCCTTTCTTCTCTCACCGTACAACCACCCTCTCCATCGCAACCGACGACCACTCCATCCCGTTCTCCGGCCAAAACTCCATTTTTTTCCGATGAACCTCCTCGGAGAATCGTTTCTTACCAAATCGTGAACCAAAATTCACAAAACATATAGGAAATCAAAGCTATAGACTGCTATAATCATTCCCAATAGTTCATATAATCAAAAATATCTAAAATTCTAAAAAAAAAATAAATCAAAAACACTAAAACCCATGAACTCGGCACATCGATTTAGGGGTTATAAAATTAAAATTAAAATACCTAATCACTCCTAGGACTACAACAAAATTAACTGCATCAACCAAACAATCAAATGATTCTTCACAATCAAAAACCGAAATTCATGCCAAGAACATAAAAATTGATTTTGAGATTAATCGAACCTCAGTTGTTGATATTAATATCAATAGATTCGTCTCTTCACAAGGATTGTATCGGTTACTCGAACTTTTACAATGGATTAGTGAATCTCCTAAAATGATGGATTGATCTTCTCCCTCCTCTAAGAACATACTTGTCACCGACACTTTCTAATTTAATTAAACTGATTTTTAATAATTAATTAACTAAAAATTAATATTAATTCAGCTATTTATAGTAGTGAAAATAATACCTCTAAATAAAATTAAGGGGCTAATTACAAACCTAATAAAAATATTTGGCCCCAATTTTTATAATTTTTGGGTATTAATAATGAATTTTTAAATATCCAATAAATACAAAATAAATGCTAAAAATTCCCAATAAATGTGAATATTACAAAAATGCAAAGAATAATGATATATAATAATTTCATGATCATATAAAAATAAAAATGTGATTTTTGTGGGGCTTTTGGTACCCGAAGAGGTCCGGAAAAGTCATCTTTCGCGAAAAAGGTAAATTTGTAAAACGTTTAGGGGTTCAGAATAGCGATATGATACAGGTCGTTTTGGCAAAATAGGGCCAAGGATTTTATTTGAAATACGGGCTTTAAAACTCTATTTGAGCTGTACGGGTTTTGATATAAAACATATAACTTATGATAAAATACTCAATACATATCTGAATCACATTCTGATCGAAACAGACGACACGTAGCACATAGCAATTAGGGTTTAATGACTCAACACATTTAATCACATAATAATACACATAAATATCTTTATTATAATATAATACGAGCGTAATTTTCTCGGTCGTTACATTCTCCCCCCTTAACAGGATTCTGTCCTCAAAATCACGCTATGAAAATAACTGAGGATACCTTTCTAACATATCACTCTCAAGCTCCCAGGTTGATTCTTCAACCACTGGGTTTCTCCACAAAACTCTCACTAATGGTACAAACTTATTTCTTAATACCCTCTCTTGCCGATCTAGAATTTTTATCGGCTGTTCTATATAAGATAAATCTGCCTGAAGTTCTATTGCCTCATATTCTATTACATGTCTTGTGTCAGGGTTGTACTTCTTAAGCATAGATACATGAAACACATTATAAATATGCTCCATATGGGGTGGTAAAGCTAATCCGTACGCAACTTTTCCGACTTTCTTCAAAATTTTAAATGGTCCGTCGTAACGAGGTTTCAATTTTCCCTTGTTACCAAACCTAGTTAATCCTTTCCATGGCGATACTTTTAGCAGTACATGTTCCCCTACTTGATAGTCCACATCTTTTCTGGATTGATCTGCATATTTATGCTTTCAATTCTGTGCTGCTTCAAGTCGCTTACGGATAAGTTCTACTTTTTCCTTGGTCTGCTGAATCAGTTCTGGACTTAGAATCTTGCATTCTCCAACTTCATCCCAACATGTAGGTGATCTACATTTTCTTCCATATAAAGCTTCGTAAGGTGGCATCCCGATACTCGCTTGATAGCTGTTATTGTAAGAAAATTCCACTAGAGGTAAATATTCGTCCCAATTGCCCTTAAAATCTATCGCGCATACACATATCATATCTTCAATGGTCTGAATAGTCCTTTCACTTTGCCCTTCCGTCTGTGGATGAGAAGCGGTACTCATGTTTAACTTGGTTCCTAGACATTCTTGGAATTGTCTCCAAAATCTTGAATTGAAACGGGGATCTCGATCCGATACAATAGATACGGGTACTCCACGACGCATTATGATTTCCTTGAGATATAAGTGCACTAACTTGTCCAGTGAAAACCTTTCGTTGATCGGAAGGAAATGTGCTGACTTCGTTAATCGATCAATGATAACCCAAATTACATCATGATTTGCTTTCGTCCTTGGAATTCCTACTACGAAATCCATAGCTAAGTGCTCCCATTTCCATTCGGGAATATCTAGTGGTTGTAGTACTCCGCTAGGGCATTGATGTTCAACTTTCACTCCTTGGCACGTATCACACTTACTAACCCATCCCGCTATTTCTTTCTTCATATCTGGCGACCAAAAGTTTTCCTTCAGGTCTCTCTACCTCTTTGTGCTTCCGGGATGAATCGAATATCTTGAGCTATGAGCATCTTGTAAAATTTCCGCTTTCAGTTCCGGTACATTAGGTATCCTAATTCTTGAAGCAACTCGAAAAATTTCTTTGGCATCCTTCTGACTGGTAATCTCTTCTCCTTATAAATTGTTGGTTTTATGATCCATTACTTCTTCCTGACACCTTCTTATCTTCTCCAATAATTCTGGCTGAAAGGTCATGGCGTAAATCATTTCGGTAGAGCTTTCTGGAACACGAACTGCAATATCCAGTTTATCGAATTCCTTGATTAAATCTTCCGAAGATGTTAACAGGTTCAATCATTCCTTTCGACTCAACGCATCTGCTACTACATTAGCTTTGCCTGGATGATAATTGATTGAAACATTGTAATCCTTGATTAACTCTAGCCAGCGTCGCTGTCGTATATTGAGTTCCTTCTGCGTGAAAATATATTTCAAGGTTTTATGGTCCGTGTAAATCCCACATCTTTCGCCGTATAGATAGGGTCTCCAGAGTTTTAGTGCGAATACGATTGCTGCTAGTTCAAGATTGTGCGTCGGATATTTCTGTTCATGTGGCTTTAGTTGTCTAGAAGCGTATGCGATCACGTTGCCATGTTGCATCAAAACACATCCTAATCCTCGATAAGAAGCGTCGCTGTTTATGAGAAATTCTCCTTGATCGTCAGGTAAAATAAGTACAGGTGCGGTTACTAATCGATTCTTCAATTCTTAGAAACTTGCTTCACATTTCTCGTTCCATTTGAACTTTTCATTCTTTCGTGTCAACTTCATCAATGGGGTGGCTATCTTTGTAAAATCCTTAACAAATCTTCTGTAGTAACCTGCTAATCCCAAGAAACTTCGGACTTCCGTTGGAGTCTTTGGTCTTTCCCAATTTAGAATAGCTTCAATCTTCGCTGGATCCACTTGAATTCCTTCAACACTGATGATATGTCCTAAAAATTGCACTTCCTTCAACCAAAATTCACATTTTGAAAATTTCGCATAAAGCTGTTCCTTTCGTTATATCTCCAATGTCATTCTTAAGTGCGCTGCATGTTCTTCTTCTGTCTTCGAATAAATCAAGATGTCATCAATAAATACAATTATAAACTTATCTAGATACTTCTTGAAAACTCGGTTCATCAAATCCATAAATGCTGCAGGTGCATTAGTTAATCGAAAAGTCATCACGAGAAATTCATAGTGTCCGTATCTCGTTCTGAACGCAGTCTTTGGAATATCTTCTGCCTTGATCCTTAACTGATGATAGCCTGATCGTAAGTCGATTTTCGAAAACCATGCTGCTCCTTTCAGTTGATCAAATAAGTCATCAATACGAGGCAAAGGATATTTATTCTTGATAGTTAACTTGTTCATCCCACAATAATCAATACATAGTCGCATGCTACCGTCCTTCTTTTTCACGAACAATACTGGTGCGCCCCATGGGGATACACTCGGCCTTATAATTCCTTTGTCGAGAAGATCCTGCAATTGCTTTGCTAATTCTTTCATTTCAACAGGCGCCATTTGATATGGAGCTTTTGAAATTGGTTCAGTCCCTGGTGCCAAATCAATAGTGAATTTGATTTCTTGATCCGGAGGTAGTCCTGGAAGTTCATCTGGAAAGATATCGGGAAACTCATAAACTACAAGAATATCTTCAATCTTCGGGCTCTCTTTTTTGGTGTCCAACACCGTAGGCTAAGTAAGCTTGACATCCTTGACGTAGCAATCGTTTTGTCTACATTATTGTTAAGAATTTCTGCTTTTGTTTTTCACCTTTAAATGTTACCGTTGTATTTTCTTTAGTCTGCAATTTCACCTTCTTATTTGCGCAATCAATCTGACCATTATTACTAGCTAGCCAATCTATTCCTAAAATAACATCAAATTCTCCTAACCTGAAAGATATCAAGTCAACTGAGAAATTACATCTTCCTATCTCAATATCATAATCTGGACATACTCGATCTACCATAACCTGATCATCATTTGCTAATTTTATGACTAGCACTTCATCTAACAACTGTACCTCATAATCTATCTTAGAAATAAAATCTTCAGAAATATAAGATTTCGTAGCTCCTGAATCAATCAATACTTGAGCATTTACGAAATTTACAGGAAGCGTACCTGCAACCACATTCGGACTCTGTACCACTTCTTTCATTGGCATGTTGAAAGTCCTTGACCTGGGCTAATTTTGTGGTGGTAGTGGTGGCAGAGGTAATGCTAAAACCCTTGGAATGCTAGCGGCCATTGTAACTCCTCTGCAGTCCTTAGCGATATATCCTTTTCTTCCGTACTGGAAACAAGTGATCTCTGTCTTTCCCATCGGACATTCTCCACAAATTGTGTCCCTTTTGCTTACACTTGAAACACGTGACATTTGGCTTGTTGCAAATCCCAGTATGCTTCTTACCACATGTTCTTCAATCAGGTATAAAAGGTCGAATAAGTTTCTGCTAATTTGGGGCTGGAAGTCGGTTACCCGTCCTCTGGTTGCCCTGTTCTGGTCTCCTGGCATTTACTTTTCCCCGGGCTTGAAATCCCGGCCTTCTGTTGAAATAGTTCTAGGAATTTCCTGGTTCCTTCTCTTTCTGAGCTGTTTCACTCTCACCTTCAATGATCACGGCCTTCTGAACAACAGCCGTATAAGTCGTTAGCTCAAATACTGCTACCCTACTATGAATCCATGGATTCAGGCCCTGCTGAAATCTCTTGGCCCGCTTTTCATCCGTATCTACTTGCTCAGGAACGAATCTGGCCAATTCAGTGAACTTGGTTTCATAATCCGGGATCGATAAATTGTCTTGCTTCAGTTCCAGGTATTTAATCTCCAACTGATTCTTCATGTAGCGAGGAAAATATTTCTCCGGGAAAAGATCAGTGAATCTATCCCAAGTCACAACACTTTCTCCTTCCAAAGCTTTCTTTGATTCCCACCAGTAATTGGCTTCGCCTTTCAAAAAGTAGCTGGCAAAATCCGTCTTCTGTTCTTCCTCAACTTTAACCAAAGTAAAAGCCTTTTCCATCTCCTTCAGCCAAGCTCTCGCTTTTATAGGATCTATGGAATCGGAAAATTCCGGAGGCTTTACCGACTGAAATTGCTTGAAAGTAACTACAGGTGCTGCTGGTGGTACTTGATGTTCTGGATGAGCGGCTTGCTGTAGCATTTGTTGTTGAAACTGCTGTTATTGCTGTTGCATCTGTTGCTGCATCATCAGCATCTGCTGTGGCATAAGATGAAATATCTGATCCATATGATTGTTATCATTCTGGCCCTCAGTATTTCCGTTAGACGAGTCGGGTCTTGCTTTTCTTTTGGGTGCCATATTTCTGATAATAAAACAATTGGTTCTTTTAATAACAATTTACTAAACAGGTGATACAGAGTAGAAACAGTCTTTATAATTTTAAAACAACGTTAAAACAGTTGATATGGGAAAGAAAACAATTTATCAAATATCTAAAATAAGTGAGTAAAAACAGTGCAATGTTTAAATAAATCATTTTCAAATAATTTTAAATTTTGAAAATATAAAGGGTACAACATGATTGTAAATAAAAAAACATTTTTAAAATATGCGACTGTAAAACGATAAAATAAATGTAAATGCTTAAATGACTGGAAAAATAAAATAAAGAAAACGTGAAAAGGTTCATCTTATATATATATATATAGGTAGGACACCAGCTGCAGGTGTCAATGCTTGATACAAAAGTCTATAATATGTTAGTCGTTCCGCTACTGTTATCAGTCAAAACTAGTAGCTACACTCATACAAACTAGTCATACAATACTACACTGCATCTATCTACATATAATATACGAGATACAACACTCCACTGTCTGCTGAGATCAGAATCCAGGTGGCACATGGCTCAGCTCCTCCTGCAAAGCCTCTAATACTGCCTCTGTGAGTCTCATCGCCCTGTGATATGCTGCCTCTGTACATATGTCCTGCTGTCTCAAGTCAGTAAACTGCTGAGAACCAGCCCTATGGATCCGGCGTAGTCTCTCTCTCAAGATGTAGTCTGGTCGGAGTGCTCGAACTAGACCGTCCTCCTGTGTCTCAAACAACTCAAAAATCTTCCTACACCGATCCTGCCATCTGACCCTCTCCTCTCTCTCTGACTGGTACCGCTGATATAGAACCGTGCGAGGCTCACGAAGATCTGTACGGGAACTTCGAAAAGGCAATGGTAATGGCTGATCCACCACTACCTCATCCATAAACTCTGGCTGCGGAAATTGGTATACCCCGGGCACAGGGGCATAGATAGCTAGTGGTGCAGGAAACAAAACAGGCTGCTCCTGGGGTGCATATACAGGTGGCTCTTACTCTGGCTCCATCTGGGGAATCTCTGGAATCTCAGGCTATGGCACGGAACCTGTGGCTCTAAGTCCTTTCACTGTGGAATGTCAACCATATCAGGAACATCAAACATCGGAAACTCCAAAGGTGGAAAGTCAGGTATCTCTGGCTCAAAATATGGAAAGTAATCAATAAAATCTGGTACCTCTGGGGCAGGCAACTTATCTGGTGCTGGACCCTGTGGTAGATGTGGAGGTGGTGGTAATGGAGAGAATACCTACAATGATGTTGGGGCTAGTACTGGTGTTGCTACTTGGTCTGACTCGGTCCGCTCCGCAGATGACGACAAAGAAGCCATCTAATATACATGACAATAATAATGCAAAAACAATCATATCACAATCCTAAAACTCATAACTTCTAATCACATAAACAAACAACCCTAACATTCCTACTTCTATCTTATATGATCTTTCTATCTGAATTAATTCTAATGTTCTTGTTTTCAAGGGTCAAAACCTATGCTCTGATGCCAACTGTAACACCCTCCAAATCCGGGGTATAGATTTGGGGCATTATTAATTTTAACTACTCACTAAACCTGCACAAGCGGAATATAAGTATAATAATTACCCCGAACTACTGCTACTCATCAGGATCTTTTAAGGTTAAGAGTTGAAAACAAGAACGACACACTAACTTTATTACAAACCAGTTCAAAAATAATCTGTCTCAAGAACTCTCTTTTATTACAAAACTTTATTCTATCTACATTTCTCATCAAACAACTTTTATTAAAACCAACACTACTACTTATCCTCCTACACATGATCTGGTAACTCAAAACTCTCTTCTGGGATAGGGATGAACACTCTTGGTATAAGAGGGTCCCACTGCTTGACTCGCTTCTTGATTATGCAGGTTCTGATGGGGTTCATTCTCTACCTCGACTGAAAAATAAATACTAATAACAATAAAAGGGGGTGAGCTAAAAATTGCTCAACAAGCCTGCAATAATATATGTGGTAACAAGAGAAAATAAATAAATCGAATTCTGATGGTTTGAACAACCATTTGTATCTGTATGGAATAATAAAGTGCCATTACTGGCGAGTGCCAAATGAATGGGACTGGAAATAAGAACTAACTATGCACTATAACCTGCTGATCAGTCAGGATATAGTGCGGATCTATACCCAACTGCATAGACCCAACCAACATAGGGAGTACTCAGACAACTACGGCCTATTAATTAATGGTCTGGGTAAAACCCAGTCTGTATCGTAACCATCCAGTCCAAAGTTGAGCATCCGGAACAATCGGAATGCTTTCGATGTATCCCAACATCAGGATATATCATAATATATGTAACAAGGGTGAAAATATTGGAATATCACTGCAAGAAATTGTACTTTTACCTACAAATAATTTACCTACCATTATCTATTGGTAGTTAAAAACTACCTTTACCTACACATTTATAATTGTAGAATTTAATGGTGTATAAAAGTAAAATACTCAACTTACTTATATGTGCAACGTTATCAAACCAAATTTGACGCTGGTAACCAGTGATGAGGACATTACGTGTCACTCTTTCTTTACCTACACATTACGTGTCACTCTTCCTTCATAAATATCTTCCGTTATAATCATGTTTTTTAATTTTTTAATTTTAATTTTTTAAACAAACTTAAAAATAATATGTAATTTTATTACGTAATATTATTTTAATTAAAATATTCAAGCAAGTTCACTTTCATATTTTTTTGTCTGGTTTATATTTAAAATTATCAATTAACACAAATACTGTTATTAGTGTCGCATCATGATATTCATGAGTTTATCTATTTTATATATTTAAAATTTTAGAAATTCTTTTTATAAATAAATTAAAAAAAAAATTTAAATAAAATTTTTAACGAATAAAACTTTTAAACAAATTATGTATCCTACAATTCTAACTAAAATACAAAATTCTACTCTATCCTAAAATATATGCATATTAATCATTGCAAGAAACGTTATATTGAAATTAAACTAATGATTCTCAAAAATAAACATAAGACACAAATAGTATTGTACATTCGAACATTTAGAACTAATAAAATTTACAATAAATTATTAATATCTTATATAAAATTACAAATTTATTTTTTCATAAGTATTAAAATAGTAAACAAATATATAATTATAAATAAAAATAAAATAAAATTTTACAAAATTTTGTAAAATATAGTTACGTATATTACATCTTTTTGTGTTAAGAAAATTCTTCAAATTTTTACAAATATAAAATAAGCTAATTTATTTTATTCTAAGGTAAATAATACTTTTTTGGAGATAAATTCATTCCCATAAAAAATGAGTGAATAACAGAAGATATTGTTATGCACATAATGGGTGGCATGGTATTCGCTAACAGTTGGGTTGTTTCACAAAGGAAGAGGTGTATTTATTTAGACTAGTAATATGATGATATAAGCGGAGTAGTAGTTTCGTGCCAATATGGATCTCAAATCTCTCTCCAGGTCTCCCTTGTACACAGGTATCAAGTTTTAGCTTTACCACGTATATTTTCATCCATCTATTATTTTCTTAAAATATAAATACATGTTGATTATTATATATCAATATTATTTATATGTATTTGGTTAGTGTGCGTCTAATGTCTAATGCTTGTTGACTTTCAGAATTGATAAAAGTGAATGCTTCAAAGAGATTCTCGTTTTACAAATTACAATGGTGGTTTTGAGTACTGATCTTGTCCCCCGAAACAAAGCTATACTCGGGTTGGAGTAATAACACAGAATATATTTTTGAAGATAAGAAAGTTACTCTCATGTATCAAACATCCAGAATGTGTGGGAAATATTCGTTCTAAACTACCAACCGATTGATTAATTTGGAGGTGTTCCATTTCTACCTTTTTAATTGCATTTATTTGTCTCTAATTTCATTAATCCACAATTCAAGGAAGTTTGAGTAGTGAATTTTAATGTTGGTTTCTTTACAGGAATCATGACGAAAATTCTGGATAAATAGAAGTCTTGAAGAGTGATAGTTATCTCAAATGAAAATGGTCCGAGCTTACTTGCTCATTCTAGTTCATGAAAGATATGCAAGATAATGCCTAATAGAATTTGAAGATTGAATTGTATTATTTTTATTGTAAATCTTTAAATTCTATTCCGTGCGTACATTTTACATGTTAATAAATTATTTCATGTTTTTTCAAATTTACACATTTCAATTTTATGTATTTAATATTAAAGTTAATTGAAAGAAAACAATTATATATCATGGCCTAATCTCGGACACGAATTGACTTTTTCCGACCACTCATGTTACAAACTTCTAAAACTATGTGGATCACTCGTGAGCCACCACATGGGTTTCAACGTGGAAAAAACTTATTGCAATATACTTGTGACATGTCATCGATGACTCATCTTTCATGATTTGGAAAAGTAGGGACCACTTTATATTTTACCTACCAATTGAATAAATGTAGGTAAAGACTATTTCTCCACCAACCTTTACCTACCAATCGCTACCAATATTTTATTAGTGGGTAAAACTCTTTACCTACACATAAAGTATTTTTACCTACCTTTATAATGTGTAGGTAAAAGCCAAATTTCTTGTAGTGTATGAATAGAGGATTCAATAAATTGGGAGAAATCAAGAATCGAAATGAAATAGAAACAAGAATCAATAACTGTGTATCAGTGTATATGAACAAGAATTATCAATGTATAATTGATATGAAAAGTAGGATATATTTCACTATTCTGAATTTAGAATAGGGGAAAAATTTGCCTGGCGCGTACTTAACCTGGTTCAACACACCGTCTTCGGTCTCCTGCTTGATCTGCCTTGCCGATACTGAATCAGTCATGGAAAGGTAGTCATTTAGATAACTTACTACATACGCGTATCTCAAATTAATACCACGTAACCCTAATAATCTACCCATGCGTTTCTATCTGACTCGCGTATATAAATATATAGAATTATATAACACATAAGGTTCACATAATCATGTAAAGCACATAGCATATAAGGTACATAATTGATTTTAATCTCATAATTATTTTTTTAGAATCGATACTAGACTTATACCCATATTAACTAACCCTATTTGGTTTTATTTATAATTTTTCGGGATTTATTTGACCCGATTCTACCTATATTAGGGCCTATAAACCTTTAACTATCACAAGACGACTTTCTTTCGGAAGAAATTATTATTTACAATTATTTTTATTGGATTTTTTTCATTTTTCTGAATATAGGGGTCTTCGTTTCACTCAAATCGGAGTAACAGTTTAATTATTATGAATTAAACAAGATTTAATTAATTAATAATTAATTATAAATATTTAATTATAATTAAATAATCCTTAATTATATTTTTAAATAATTATTTAATAATTATTATATTTTAAAATTATTATTCCCTAATTATTAGGATTAATTATAATTATTTACAAATTATTATCACTTACTTGATTAGATCAATTATCTAGAAATAAATAATCGATGCAACTAACGGTTACGTTATTCATCGAATAAGTAATTATTATTTGCAATATAATCTAACTCAACGATCAACTACTCGTATAAATACGAGCTACTCGCATTCCTCGTATACCTATCAACTTATTATTACTGATAATTATAATTTATCACCACTTATACGATTAAATCGATCATCTGTATTTAACTATTCGATTCGAATAATTTTTACGATATTCCTCAAATAATTAACTATCGCTCTAATAATAATAATAATTATAATCCAACGTATCGTTCACTTTTTCACATAGGTACGAGTTATTCATATTATAGAACTAATTATCGAATCTTTAATCGTATTATTCAATTATTTTTAATCCTTATTTATTAATTAACTACCTAATTATTAATTAATAAATAACTAATAAATAATTAGATAAATAATTAAATAATCAATCAAATAACTAATTTCAAAATTTTAAATTATTAAAATAATTCTGAAAGTATTAATAATATTTTTCAGAATTTAAAACTTATTTTTATTTAATTTTTAGAATTTTTAAAACTGATTTTTGATTTTATAAAATATAATTAATTAATTAAAAATCCAGAAACAGAAAACGGGGAATGGAAATCTGGTTTTGAAGATCAAACCCAGGACGAATTCCGGGTTGAAACCGGGTCGAACCCGGGTCCTCAAGAACAGCCCAGAACACGGCAACGGTGGCCATTTCTGGCGAGCTTTCCGGCGAGCCTAAACCCCGGCCAAAACGCAATGATTTCGACTCGTTTAAGCTGCAACATCGTTCCTTTCTTCTCTCACCGTACAACCACCCTCTCCATCGCAATCGACGACCACTCCATCCCGTTCTCCGGCCAAAACTCCATTTTTTTCCGATGAACCTCCTCAGAGAATCGTTTCTTACCCAATTATGAACCAAAATTCCCAAAACATATACCAAATCAAAGCTACAGACTGCTATAATCATTCCCAACAGTTCATATTAATCAAAAACATCTAAAATTCTAAAAAAAAAACAAATCAGAAACACTAAAACCCATGAACTCGGCACATCGGTTTAGGGGTTATAAAATTAAAATAAAAATACCTAATCACTCCTAGGACTACACCAAAACTAACTGCATCAACCAAACAATCAAATGATTCTTCACAATCAAAAACCGAAATTCATGCCAAGAACATAAAAATTGATTTTGAGATTAAACGAACCTCGGTTGTTGATATTAATATCAATAGATTCGTCTCTTCACAAGGATTGTATCGGTTACTCGAGCTTTTTCAATGGATTAGTGAATCTCCCAAAATCATGGATTGATCTTCTCCCTCCTTCAAGAACACACTTGTCACCAACACTTTCTAATTTAAATAAAACTGATTTTTAATAATTCATTAACTAAAATTTAATATTAATTCAACTATTTATAGTACTGAAAATAATACCCCTAAATAAAATTAAGGAGCTAATTACACACCTAATACAAATATTTGGCCCCAATTTTTATAATTTTTGGCTATTAATAATGAATTTTTAAATATCCAATAAATACAAAATAAATGCTAAAAATTCCCAAAAATTGTGAATATTACAAAAATGCAAAGAAAAATGATGTATAATAATTTCATGATCATATAAAAATAAAAATGTGATTTTGTGGGGCTTTGGTACCCGAAGGGGTCCGGAAAAGTCATCTTTCGCGAAAAAGGTAAATTTGTAAAATGTCTAGGGGTTCAAAATAGCGATATGATACAGGTCGTTTTTGGCAAAATAGGGCCAACGATTTTATTTGAAATACAGGCTTTTAAAACACTATTTGAGCTGTATGGGTTTTGATATAAAACATATAATTTATGATAAAATACTCAATAAATATCTGAATCACATTCTGATCAAAACAGACGACACGTAGCACATAGCAATTAGGGTTTAATGACTCAACACATTTAATCACTTAATAGTACACATAAATATCTTTATTATAATATAATACGAGCGTAATTTTCTCGGTCGTTACATTCTCCCCCCTTAACAGGATTCTGTCCTCAAAATCACGCTATGAAAATAACTGAGGATACCTTTCTAACATATCACTCTCAAGCTCCCAGGTTGATTCTTCAACCACTGGGTTTCTCCACAAAACTCTCACTAATGGTACAAACTTATTTCTTAATACCCTCTCTTGCTGATCTAGAATTTTTATCGGCTGTTCTATATAAGATAAATCTGCCTGAAGTTCTATTGGCTCATATTCTATTACATGTCTTGTGTCAGGGTTGTACTTCTTAAGCATAGATACATGAAACACATTATAAATATGCTCCATATGGGGTGGTAAAGCTAATCCGTACGCAACTTTTCCGACTTTCTTCAAAATTTTAAATGGTCCGTCGTAACGAGGTTTCAATTTTCCCTTGTTGCCAAACCTAGTTAATCCTTTCCATGGCGATACTTTTAGCAGTACATGTTCCCCTTCTTGATAGTCCACATCTTTTCTGGATTGATCTGCATATTTATGCTTTCAATTCTGTGCTGCTTCAAGTCGCTTACGAATAAGTTCTACTTTTTCCTTGGTCTGCTGAATCAGTTCTGGACTTAGAATCTTGCATTCTCCAACTTCATCCCAACATGTAGGTGATCTACATTTTCTTCCATATAAAGCTTTGTAAGGTGGCATCCCGATACTCGCTTGATAGCTGTTATTGTAAGAAAATTCCACTAGCGGTAAATATTCGTCCCAATTGCCCTTAAAATCTATCGCGCATACACATATCATATCTTCAATGGTCTGAATAGTCCTTTCACTTTGCCCTTCCGTCTGTGGATGAGAAGCGGTACTCATGTTTAACTTGGTTCCTAGACATTCTTGGAATTGTCTCCAAAATCTTGAATTGAAACGGGGATCTCGATCCGATACAATAGATACGGGTACTCCACGACGCATTACGATTTCCTTGAGATATAAGTGCACTAACTTGTCCAGTGAAAACCTTTCGTTGATCGGAAGGAAATGTGCTGACTTCGTTAATCGATCAATGATAACCCAAATTACATCATGATTTGCTTTCGTCCTTGGAATTCCTACTACGAAATCCATAGCTAAGTGCTCCCATTTCCATTCGGCAATATCTAGTGGTTGTAGTAATCCGCTAGGGCATTGATGTTCAACTTTCACTCCTTGGCACGTATCACACTTACTAACCCATCCCGCTATTTCTTTCTTCATATCTGGCGACCAAAAGTTTTCCTTCAGGTCTCTCTACCTCTTTGTGCTTCCGGGATGAATCGAATATCTTGAGCTATGAGCATCTTGTAAAATTTCCGCTTTCAGTTCCGGTACATTAGGTATCCTAATTCTTGAAGCAACTCGAAAAATTTCTTTGGCATCCTTCTGACTGGTAATCTCTTCTCCTTATAAATTGTTGGTTTTATGATCCATTACTTCTTCCTGACACCTTCTTATCTTCTCCAATAATTCTGGCTGAAAGGTCATGGCGTAAATCATTTCGGTAGAGCTTTCTGGAACACGAACTGCAATATCCAGTTTATCGAATTCCTTGATTAAATCTTCCGAAGATGTTAACAGGTTCAATCATTCCTTTCGACTCAACGCATCTGCTACTACATTAGCTTTGCCTGGATGATAATTGATTGAAACATTGTAATCCTTGATTAACTCTAGCCAGCGTCGCTGTCGCATATTGAGTTCCTTCTGTGTGAAAATATATTTCAAGGTTTTATGGTCCGTGTAAATCCCACATCTTTCGCCGTATAGATAGGGTCTCCAGAGTTTTAGTGCGAATACGATTGCTGCTAGTTCAAGATTGTGCGTCGGATATTTCTGTTCATGTGGCTTTAGTTGTCTAGAAGCGTATGCGATCACGTTGCCATGTTGCATCAAAACACATCCTAATCCTCGATAAGAAGCGTCGCTGTTTATGAGAAAATCTCCTTGATCGTCAGGTAAAATAAGTACAGGTGCGGTTACTAATCGATTCTTCAATTCTTAGAAACTTGCTTCACATTTCTCGTTCCATTTGAACTTTTCATTCTTTCGTGTCAACTTCATCAATGGGGTGGCTATCTTTGTAAAATCCTTAACAAATCTTCTGTAGTAACCTGATAATCCCAAGAAACTTCGGACTTCCGTTGGAGTCTTTGGTCTTTCCCAATTTAGAATAGCTTCAATCTTCGCTGGATCCACTTGAATTCCTTCAACACTGATGATATGTCCTAAAAATTGCACTTCCTTCAACCAAAATTCACATTTTGAAAATTTCGCATAGAGCTGTTCCTTTCGTAATATCTCCAATGTCATTCTTAAGTGCGCTGCATGTTCTTCTTCTGTCTTCGAATAAATCAAGATGTCATCAATAAATACAATTATAAACTTATCTAGATACTTCTTGAAAACTCGGTTCATCAAATCCATAAATGCTGCAGGTGCATTAGTTAATCGAAAAGTCATCACGAGAAATTCATAGTGTCCGTATCTCGTTCTGAACGCAGTCTTTGGAATATCTTCTGCCTTGATCCTTAACTGATGATAGCCTGATCGTAAGTCGATTTTCGAAAACCATGCTGCTCCTTTCAGTTGATCAAATAAGTCATCAATATGAGGCAAAGGATATTTATTCTTGATAGTTAACTTGTTCATCCCACAATAATCAATACATAGTCGCATGCTACCGTCCTTCTTTTTCACGAACAATACTGGTGCGCCCCATGGGGATACACTCGGCCTTATAATTCCTTTGTCGAGAAGATCCTGCAATTGCTTTGCTAATTCTTTCATTTCAACAGGCGCCATTCGATATGGAGCTTTTGAAATTGGTTCAGTCCCTGGTGCCAAATCAATAGTGAATTTGATTTCTTGATCCGGAGGTAGTCCTGGAAGTTCATCTGGAAAGATATCGGGAAACTCATAAACTACAGGAATATCTTCAATCTTCGGGCTCTCTTTTTTGGTGTCCAACACCGTAGGCTAAGTAAGCTTGACATCCTTGACGTAGCAATCGTTTTGTCTACATTATTGTTAAGAATTTCTGCTTTTGTTTTTCACCTTTAAATGTTACCGTTGTATTTTCTTTAGTCTGCAATTTCACCTTCTTATTTGCGCAATCAATCTGACCATTATTACTAGCTAGCCAATCTATTCCTAAAATAACATCAAATTCTCCTAACCTGAAAGATATCAAGTCAACTGAGAAATTACATCTTCCTATCTCAATATCATAATCTGGACATACTCGATCTACCATAACCTGATCATCATTTGCTAATTTTATGACTAGCACTTCATCTAACAACTGTACCTCATAATCTATCTTAGAAATAAAATCTTCAGAAATATAAGATTTTGTAGCTCCTGAATCAATCAATACTTGAGCATTTACGAAATTTACAGGAAGCGTACCTGCAACCACATTCGGACTCTGTACCACTTCTTTCATTGGCATGTTGAAAGTCCTTGACCTGGGCTAATTTTGTGGTGGTAGTGGTGGCAGAGGTAATGCTAAAACCCTTGGAATGCTAGCGGCCATTGTAACTCCTCTGCAGTCCTTAGCGATATATCCTTTTCTCCCGTACTGGAAACAAGTGATCTCTGTCTTTCCCATCGGACATTCTCCACAAATTGTGTCCCTTTTGCTTACACTTGAAACACGTGACATTTGGCTTGTTGCAAATCCCAGTATGCTTCTTACCACATGTTTTTCAATCAGGTATAAAAGGTCGAATAAGTTTCTGCTAATTTGGGGCTGGAAGTCGGTTACCCGTCCTCTGGTTGCCCTGTTCTGGTCTCCTGGCATTTACTTTTCCCCGGGCTTGAAATCCCGGCCTTCTGTTGAAATAGTTCTAGGAATTTCCTGGTTCCTTCTCTTTTTGAGCTGTTTCACTCTCACCTTCAATGATCACGGCCTTCTGAACAATAGCCGTATAAGTCGTTAGCTCAAATACTGCTACCCTACTATGAATCCATGGATTCAGGCCCTGCTGAAATCTCTTGGCCCGCTTTTCATCCGTATCTACTTGCTCAGGAACGAATCTGGCCAATTCAGTGAACTTGGTTTCATAATCCGGGATCGATAAATTGTCTTGCTTCAGTTCCAGGTATTTAATCTCCAACTGATTCTTCATGTAGCGAGGAAAATATTTCTCCGAGAAAAGATCAGTGAATCTATCCCAAGTCACAACACTTTCTCCTTCCAAAGCTTTCTTTGATTCCCACCAGTAATTGGCTTCGCCTTTCAAAAAGTAGCTGGCAAAATCCGTCTTCTGTTCTTCCTCAACTTTAACCAACGTAAAAGCCTTTTCCATCTCCTTCAGCCAAGCTCTCGCTTTTATAGGATCTATGGAATCGGAAAATTCCGGAGGCTTTACCGACTGAAATTGCTTGAAAGTAACTACAGGTGCTGCTGGTGGTACTTGATGTTCTGGATGAGCGGCTTGCTGTAGCATTTGTTGTTGAAACTGCTGTTGTTGCTGTTGCATCTGTTGCTGCATCATCAGCATCTGCTGTGGCATAAGATGAAATATCTGATCCATATGATTGTTATCGTTCTGGCCCTCAGTATTTCCGTTAGACGAGTCGGGTCTTGCTTTTCTTTTGGGTGCCATATTTCTGATAATAAAACAATTGGTTCTTTTAATAACAATTTACTAAACATGTGATACAGAGTAGAAACAGTCTTTATAATATTAAAACAACGTTAAAACAGTTGATATGGGAAAGAAAACAATTTATCAAATATCTAAAATAAGTGAGTAAAAACAGTGCAATGTTTAAATAAATCATTTTCAAATAATTTTAAATTTTGAAAATATAAAGGGTACAACATGATTGTAAATAAAAAAACATTTCTAAAATATGCGACTGTAAAACGATAAAATAAATGTAAATGCTTAAATGACTGGAAAAATAAAATAAAGAAAACGTGAAAAGGTTCATCTTATATATATATATATATAGGTAGGACACCAGCTGCAGGTGTCAATGTTTGATACAAAAGTCTATAATATGTTAGTCGTTCCGCTACTGTTATCAGTTAAAACTAGTAGCTACACTCATACAAACTAGTCATACAATACTACACTGCATCTATCTACAGATAATATACGAGATACAACACTCCACTGTCTGCTGAGATCAGAATCCAGGTGACACACGGCTCAGCTCCTCCTGCAAAGCCTCTAATACTACCTCTGTGAGTCTCATCGCCCTGTGATATGCTGCCTCTGTACATATGTCCTGCTGTCTCAAGTCAGTAAACTGCTGAGAACCAGCCCTATGGATCCGGCGTAGTCTCTCTCTCAAGATGTAGTCTGGTCGGAGTGCTCGAACTAGACCGTCCTCCTGTGTCTCAAACAACTCAAAAATCTTCCTACACCGATCCTGCCATCTGACCCTCTCCTCTCTCTCTGACTGGTACCGCTGATATAGAACCGTGCGAGGCTCACGAAGATCTGTACGGGAACTTCGAGAAGGCAATGGTAATGGCTGATCCACCACTACCTCATCCATAAACTCTGGCTGCGGAAACTGGTATACCCCGGGCACAGGGGCATAGATAGCTAGTGGTGCAGGAAACAAAACAGGCTGCTCCTGGGGTGCATATACAGGTGGCTCTTACTCTGGCTCCATCTGGGGAATCTCTGGAATCTCAGGCTATGGCACGGAACCTGTGGCTCTAAGTCCTTTCACTGTGGAATGTCAACCATATCAGGAACATCAAACATCGGAAACTCCAAAGGTGGAAAGTCAGGTATCTCTGGCTCAAAATATGGAAAGTAATCAATAAAATCTGGTACCTCTGGGGCAGGCAACTTATCTGGTGCTGGACCCTGTGGTAGATGTGGAGGTGGTGGTAATGGAGAGAATACCTACAATGATGTTGGGGCTAGTACTGGTGTTGCTACTTGGTCTGACTCGGTCCGCCCCGCAGATGACGACAAAGAAGCCATCTAATATACATGACAATAATAACGCAAAAACAATCATATCACAATCCTAAAACTCATAACTTCTAATCACATAAACAAACAACCCTAATATTCCTACTTCTATCTTATATGATCTTTCTATCTGAATTAATTCTAATGTTCTTGTTTTCAAGGGTCAAAACCTATGCTCTGATGCCAACTGTAACACCCTCCAAATCCGGGGTATAGATTTGGGGCATTATTAATTTTAACTACTCACTAAACCTGCACAAGCGGAATATAAGTATAATAATTACCCCGAACTACTGCTACTCATCAGGATCTTTTAAGGTTAAGAGTTGAAAACAAGAACGACACACTAACTTTATTACAAACCAGTTCAAAAATAATCTGTCTCAAGAACTCTCTTTTATTTCAAAACTTTATTCTATCTACATTTCTCATCAAACAACTTTTATTAAAACCAACACTACTACTTATCCTCCTACACATGATCTGGTAACTCAAAACTCTCTTCTGGGATAGGGATGAACACTCTTGGTATAAGAGGGTCCCACTGCTTGACTCGCTTCTTGATTATGCAGGTTCTGATGGAGTTCATTCTCTACCTCGACTGAAAAATAAATACGAATAACAATAAAAGGGGGTGAGCTAAAAATTGCTCAACAAGCCTGCAATAATATATGTGGTAACAAGAGAAAATAAATGAATCGAATTCTGATGGTTTGAACAACCATTTGTATCTGTATGGAATAATAAAGTGCCATTACTGGCGAGTGCCAAATGAATGGGACTGGAAATAAGAACTAACTATGCACTATAACCTGCTGATCAGTCAGGATATAGTGCAGATCTATACCCAACTGCATAGACCCAACCAACATAGGGAGTACTCAGACAACTACGGCCTATTAATTAATGGTCTGGGTAAAACCCAGTCTGTATCGTAACCATCCAGTCCAAAGTTGAGCATCCGGAACAATCGGAATGCTTTCGATGTATCCCAACATCAGGATATATCATAATATATGTAACAAGGGTGAAAATATTGGAATATCACTGCAAGAAATTGTACTTTTACCTACAAATAATTTACCTACCATTATCTATTGGTAGTTAAAAACTACCTTTACCTACACATTTATAATTGTAGAATTTAATGGTGTATAAAAGTAAAATACTCAACTTACTTATATGTGCAACGTTATCAAACCAAATTTGACGCTGGTAACCAGTGATGAGGACATTACCTGTCACTCTTCCTTTACCTACACATTACGTGTCACTCTTCCTTCATAAATATCTTCCGTTATAATCATGTTTTTTAATTTTTTAATTTTAATTTTTTAAACAAACTTAAAAATAATATGTAATTTTATTACGTAATATTATTTTAATTAAAATATTCAAGCAAGTTCACTTTCATATTTTTTTGTCTGGTTTATATTTAAAATTATCAATTAACACAAATACTGTTATTAGTGTCGCATCATGATATTCATGAGTTTATCTATTTTATATATTTAAAATTTTAGAAATTCTTTTTATAAATAAATTAAAAAAAAAATTTAAATAAAATTTTTAACGAATAAAACTTTTAAACAAATTATGTATCCTACAATTCTAACTAAAATACAAAATTCTACTCTATCCTAAAATATATGCATATTAATCATTGCAAGAAACGTTATATTGAAATTAAACTAATGATTCTCAAAAATAAACATAAGACACAAATAGTATTGTACATTCGAACATTTAGAACTAATAGAATTTACAATAAATTATTAATATCTTATATAAAATTACAAATTTATTTTTTCATAAGTATTAAAATAGTAAACAAATATATAATTATAAATAAAAATAAAATAAAATTTTACAAAATTTTGTAAAATATAGTTATGTATATTACATCTTTTTGTGTTAAGAAAATTCTTCAAATTTTTACAAATATAAAATAAGCTAATTTATTTTATTCTAAGGTAAATAATACTTTTTTGGAGATAAATTCATTCCCATAAAAAATGAGTGAATAACAGAAGATATTGTTATGCACATAATGGGTGGCATGGTATTCGCTAACAGTTGGGTTGTTTCACAAAGGAAGAGGTGTATTTATTTAGACTAGTAATATGATGATATAAGCGGAGTAGTAGTTTCGTGCCAATATGGATCTCAAATCTCTCTCCAGGTCTCCCTTGTACACAGGTATCAAGTTTTAGCTTTACCACGTATATTTTCATCCATCTATTATTTTCTTAAAATATAAATACATGTTGATTATTATATATCAATATTATTTATATGTATTTGGTTAGTGTGCGTCTAATGTCTAATGCTTGTTGACTTTCAGAATTGATAAAAGTGAATGCTTCAAAGAGATTCTCGTTTTACAAATTACAATGGTGGTTTTGAGTACTGATCTTGTCCCCCGAAACAAAGCTATACTCGGGTTGGAGTAATAACACAGAATATATTTTTGAAGATAAGAAAGTTACTCTCATGTATCAAACATCCAGAATGTGTGGGAAATATTCGTTCTAAACTACCAACCGATTAATTAATTTGGAGGTGTTCCATTTCTACCTTTTTAATTGCATTTATTTGTCTCTAATTTCATTAATCCACAATTCAAGGAAGTTTGAGTAGTGAATTTTAATGTTGGTTTCTTTACAGGAATCATGACGAAAATTCTGGATAAATAGAAGTCTTGAAGAGTGATAGTTATCTCAAATGAAAATGGTCCGAGCTTACTTGCTCATTCTAGTTCATGAAAGATATGCAAGATAATGCCTAATAGAATTTGAAGATTGAATTGTATTATTTTTATTGTAAATCTTTAAATTCTATTCCGTGCGTACATTTTACATGTTAATAAATTATTTCATGTTTTTTCAAATTTACACATTTCAATTTTATGTATTTAATATTAAAGTTAATTGAAAGAAAACAATTATATATCATGGCCTAATCTCGGACACGAATTGACTTTTTCCGACCACTCATGTTACAAACTTCTAAAACTATGTGGATCACTCGTGAGCCACCACATGGGTTTCAACGTGGAAATAACTTATTGCAATATACTTGTGACATGTCATCGATGACTCATCTTTCATGATTTGGAAAAGTAGGGACCACTTTATATTTTACCTACCAATTGAATAAATGTAGGTAAAGACTATTTCTCCACCAACCTTTACCTACCAATCGCTACCAATATTTTATTAGTGGGTAAAACTCTTTACCTACACATAAAGTATTTTTACCTACCTTTATAATGTGTAGGTAAACGCCAAATTTCTTGTAGTGTATGAATAGAAGATTCAATAAATTGGGAGAAATTAAGAATCGAAATGAAATAGAAACAAGAATCAATAACTGTGTATCAGTGTATATGAACAAGAATTATCAATGTATAATTGATATGAAAAGTAGGATATATTTCACTATTCTGAATTTAGAATAGGGGAAAAATTTGCCTGGCGCGTACTTAACCTGGTTCAACACACCGTCTTCGGTCTCCTGCTTGATCTGCCTTGCCGATACTGATTCAGTCATGGAAAGGTAGTCGTTTAGATAACTTACTACATACGCGTATCTCAAATTAATACCACGTAACCCTAATAATCTACCCATGCATTTCTATCTGACTCGCGTATATAAATATATAGAATTATATAACACATAAGGTTCACATAATCATGTAAAGCACATAGCATATAAGGTACATAATTGATTTTAATCTCATAATTATTTTTTTAGAATCGATACTAGACTTATACCCATATTAACTAACCCTATTTGATTTTATTTATAATTTTTCGGGATTTATTTGACCCGATTCTACCTATATTAGGGCCTATAAACCTTTAACTATCACAAGACGACTTTCTTTCGGAAGAAATTATTATTTACAAATATTTTTATTGGATTTTTTTCATTTTTCTGAATATAGGGGTCTTCGTTTCACTCAAATCGGAGTAACAGTTTAATTATTATGAATTAAACAAGATTTAATTAATTAATAATTAATTATAAATATTTAATTATAATTAAATAATCCTTAATTATATTTTTAAATAATTATTTAATAATTATTATATTTTAAAATTATTATTCCCTAATTATTAGGATTAATTATAATTATTTACAAATTATTATCACTTACTTGATTAGATCAATTATCTAGAAATAAATAATCGATGCAACTAACGGTTACGTTATTCATCGAATAAGTAATTATTATTTGCAACATAATCTAACTCAACGATCAACTACTCGTATAAATACGAGCTACTCGCATTCCTCGTATACCTATCAACTTATTATTACTGATAATTATAATTTATCACCACTTATACGATTAAATCGATCATCTGTATTTAACTATTCGATTCGAATAATTTTTACGATATTCCTCAAATAATTAACTATCGCTCTAATAATAATAATAATAATAATAATAATAATTATTATAATTATAATCCAACGTATCGTTCACTTTTTCACATAGGTACGAGTTATTCATATTATAGAACTAATTATCAAATCTTTAATCGTATTATTCAATTATTTTTAATCCTTATTTATTAATTAACTACCTAATTATTAATTAATAAATAACTAATAAATAATTAGATAAATAATTAAATAATCAATCAAATAACTAATTTCAAAATTTTAAATTATTAAAATAATTCTGAAAGTATTAATAATATTTTTCAGAATTTAAAACTTATTTTTATTTAATTTTTAGAATTTTTAAAACTGATTTTTGATTTTATAAAATATAATTAATTAATTAAAAATCCAGAAACAGAAAACGGGGAATGGAAATCTGGTTTTGAAGATCAAACCCAGGACGAATTCCGGGTTGAAACCGGGTCGAACCCGGGTCCTCAAGAACAGCCCAGAACACGGCAACGGTGGCCATTTCTGGCGAGCTTTCCGGCGAGCCTAAACCCCGGCCAAAACGCAATGATTTCGACTCGTTTAAGCTACAACATCGTTCCTTTCTTCTCTCACCGTACAACCACCCTCTCCATCGCAACCGACGACCACTCCATCCCGTTCTCCGGCCAAAACTCCATTTTTTTCCGATGAACCTCCTCGGAGAATCGTTTCTTACCAAATCGTGAACCAAAATTCACAAAACATATAGGAAATCAAAGCTATAGACTGCTATAATCATTCCCAACAGTTCATATAATCAAAAATATCTAAAATTCTAAAAAAAAAATAAATCAAAAACACTAAAACCCATGAACTCGGCACATCGATTTAGGGGTTATAAAATTAAAATTAAAATACCTAATCACTCCTAGGACTACAACAAAATTAACTGCATCAACCAAACAATCAAATGATTCTTCACAATCAAAAACCGAAATTCATGCCAAGAACATAAAAATTGATTTTGAGATTAATCGAACCTCAGTTGTTGATATTAATATCAATAGATTCGTCTCTTCACAAGGATTGTATCGGTTACTCGAACTTTTACAATGGATTAGTGAATCTCCTAAAATGATGGATTGATCTTCTCCCTCCTCTAAGAACATACTTGTCACCGACACTTTCTAATTTAATTAAACTGATTTTTAATAATTAATTAACTAAAAATTAATATTAATTCAGCTATTTATAGTAGTGAAAATAATACCCCTAAATAAAATTAAGGGGCTAATTACAAACCTAATAAAAATATTTGGCCCCAATTTTTATAATTTTTGGGTATTAATAATGAATTTTTAAATATCCAATAAATACAAAATAAATGCTAAAAATTCCCAATAAATGTGAATATTACAAAAATGCAAAGAATAATGATATATAATAATTTCATGATCATATAAAAATAAAAATGTGATTTTTGTGGGGCTTTTGGTACCCGAAGAGGTCCGGAAAAGTCATCTTTCGCGAAAAAGGTAAATTTGTAAAACGTTTAGGGGTTCAGAATAGCGATATGATACAGGTCGTTTTGGCAAAATAGGGCCAAGGATTTTATTTGAAATACGGGCTTTAAAACTCTATTTGAGCTGTACGGGTTTTGATATAAAACATATAACTTATGATAAAATACTCAATACATATCTGAATCACATTCTGATCGAAACAGACGACACGTAGCACATAGCAATTAGGGTTTAATGACTCAACACATTTAATCACATAATAATACACATAAATATCTTTATTATAATATAATACGAGCGTAATTTTCTCGGTCGTTACATTCTCCCCCCTTAACAGGATTCTGTCCTCAAAATCACGCTATGAAAATAACTGAGGATACCTTTCTAACATATCACTCTCAAGCTCCCAGGTTGATTCTTCAACCACTGGGTTTCTCCACAAAACTCTCACTAATGGTACAAACTTATTTCTTAATACCCTCTCTTGCCGATCTAGAATTTTTATCGGCTGTTCTATATAAGATAAATCTGCCTGAAGTTCTATTGGCTCATATTCTATTACATGTCTTGTGTCAGGGTTGTACTTCTTAAGCATAGATACATGAAACACATTATAAATATGCTCCATATGGGGTGGTAAAGCTAATCCGTACGCAACTTTTCCGACTTTCTTCAAAATTTTAAATGGTCCGTCGTAACGAGGTTTCAATTTTCCCTTGTTACCAAACCTAGTTAATCCTTTCCATGGCGATACTTTTAGCAGTACATGTTCCCCTACTTGATAGTCCACATCTTTTCTGGATTGATCTGCATATTTATGCTTTCAATTCTGTGCTGCTTCAAGTCGCTTACGGATAAGTTCTACTTTTTCCTTGGTCTGCTGAATCAGTTCTGGACTTAGAATCTTGCATTCTCCAACTTCATCCCAACATGTAGGTGATCTACATTTTCTTCCATATAAAGCTTCGTAAGGTGGCATCCCGATACTCGCTTGATAGCTGTTATTGTAAGAAAATTCCACTAGAGGTAAATATTCGTCCCAATTGCCCTTAAAATCTATCGCGCATACACATATCATATCTTCAATGGTCTGAATAGTCCTTTCACTTTGCCCTTCCGTCTGTGGATGAGAAGCGGTACTCATGTTTAACTTGGTTCCTAGACATTCTTGGAATTGTCTCCAAAATCTTGAATTGAAACGGGGATCTCGATCCGATACAATAGATACGGGTACTCCACGACGCATTATGATTTCCTTGAGATATAAGTGCACTAACTTGTCCAGTGAAAACCTTTCGTTGATCGGAAGGAAATGTGCTGACTTCGTTAATCGATCAATGATAACCCAAATTACATCATGATTTGCTTTCGTCCTTGGAATTCCTACTACGAAATCCATAGCTAAGTGCTCCCATTTCCATTCGGGAATATCTAGTGGTTGTAGTACTCCGCTAGGGCATTGATGTTCAACTTTCACTCCTTGGCACGTATCACACTTACTAACCCATCCCGCTATTTCTTTCTTCATATCTGGCGACCAAAAGTTTTCCTTCAGGTCTCTCTACCTCTTTGTGCTTCCGGGATGAATCGAATATCTTGAGCTATGAGCATCTTGTAAAATTTCCGCTTTCAATTCCGGTACATTAGGTATCCTAATTCTTGAAGCAACTCGAAAAATTTCTTTGGCATCCTTCTGACTGCTAATCTCTTCTCCTTATAAATTGTTGGTTTTATGATCCATTACTTCTTCCTGACACCTTCTTATCTTCTCCAATAATTCTGGCTGAAAGGTCATGGCGTAAATCATTTCGGTAGAGCTTTCTGGAACACGAACTGCAATATCCAGTTTATCGAATTCCTTGATTAAATCTTCCGAAGATGTTAACAGGTTCAATCATTCCTTTCGACTCAACGCATCTGCTACTACATTAGCTTTGCCTGGATGATAATTGATTGAAACATTGTAATCCTTGATTAACAATAGCCAGCGTCGCTGTCGTATATTGAGTTCCTTCTGCGTGAAAATATATTTCAAGGTTTTATGGTCCGTGTAAATCCCACATCTTTCGCCGTATAGATAGGGTCTCCAGAGTTTTAGTGCGAATACGATTGCTGCTAGTTCAAGATTGTGCGTCGGATATTTCTGTTCATGTGGCTTTAGTTGTCTAGAAGCGTATGCGATCACGTTGCCATGTTGCATCAAAACACATCCTAATCCTCGATAAGAAGCGTCGCTGTTTATGAGAAATTCTCCTTGATCGTCAGGTAAAATAAGTACAGGTGCGGTTACTAATCGATTCTTCAATTCTTAGAAACTTGCTTCACATTTCTCGTTCCATTTGAACTTTTCATTCTTTCGTGTCAACTTCATCAATGGGGTGGCTATCTTTGTAAAATCCTTAACAAATCTTCTGTAGTAACCTGCTAATCCCAAGAAACTTCGGACTTCCGTTGGAGTCTTTGGTCTTTCCCAATTTAGAATAGCTTCAATCTTCGCTGGATCCACTTGAATTCCTTCAACACTGATGATATGTCCTAAAAATTGCACTTCCTTCAACCAAAATTCACATTTTGAAAATTTCGCATAGAGCTGTTCCTTTCGTTATATCTCCAATGTCATTCTTAAGTGCGCTGCATGTTCTTCTTCTGTCTTCGAATAAATCAAGATGTCATCAATAAATACAATTATAAACTTATCTAGATACTTCTTGAAAACTCGGTTCATCAAATCCATAAATGCTGCAGGTGCATTAGTTAATCGAAAAGTCATCACGAGAAATTCATAGTGTCCGTATCTCGTTCTGAACGCAGTCTTTGGAATATCTTCTGCCTTGATCCTTAACTGATGATAGCCTGATCGTAAGTCGATTTTCGAAAACCATGCTGCTCCTTTCAGTTGATCAAATAAGTCATCAATACGAGGCAAAGGATATTTATTCTTGATAGTTAACTTGTTCATCCCACAATAATCAATACATAGTCGCATGCTACCGTCCTTCTTTTTCACGAACAATACTGGTGCGCCCCATGGGGATACACTCGGCCTTATAATTCCTTTGTCGAGAAGATCCTGCAATTGCTTTGCTAATTCTTTCATTTCAACAGGCGCCATTTGATATGGAGCTTTTGAAATTGGTTCAGTCCCTGGTGCCAAATCAATAGTGAATTTGATTTCTTGATCCGGAGATAGTCCTGGAAGTTCATCTGGAAAGATATCGGGAAACTCATAAACTACAAGAATATCTTCAATCTTCGGGCTCTCTTTTTTGGTGTCCAACACCGTAGGCTAAGTAAGCTTGACATCCTTGACGTAGCAATCGTTTTGTCTACATTATTGTTAAGAATTTCTGCTTTTGTTTTTCACCTTTAAATGTTACCGTTGTATTTTCTTTAGTCTGCAATTTCACCTTCTTATTTGCGCAATCAATCTGACCATTATTACTAGCTAGCCAATCTATTCCTAAAATAACATCAAATTCTCCTAACCTGAAAGATATCAAGTCAACTGAGAAATTACATCTTCCTATCTCAATATCATAATCTGGACATACTCGATCTACCATAACCTGATCATCATTTGCTAATTTTATGACTAGCACTTCATCTAACAACTGTACCTCATAATCTATCTTAGAAATAAAATCTTCAGAAATATAAGATTTCGTAGCTCCTGAATCAATCAATACTTGAGCATTTACGAAATTTACAGGAAGCGTACCTGCAACCACATTCGGACTCTGTACCACTTCTTTCATTGGCATGTTGAAAGTCCTTGACCTGGGCTAATTTTGTGGTGGTAGTGGTGGCAGAGGTAATGCTAAAACCCTTGGAATGCTAGCGGCCATTGTAACTCCTCTGCAGTCCTTAGCGATATATCCTTTTCTTCCGTACTGGAAACAAGTGATCTCTGTCTTTCCCATCGGACATTCTCCACAAATTGTGTCCCTTTTGCTTACACTTGAAACACGTGACATTTGGCTTGTTGCAAATCCCAGTATGCTTCTTACCACATGTTCTTCAATCAGGTATAAAAGGTCGAATAAGTTTCTGCTAATTTGGGGCTGGAAGTCGGTTACCCGTCCTCTGGTTGCCCTGTTCTGGTCTCCTGGCATTTACTTTTCCCCGGGCTTGAAATCCCGGCCTTCTGTTGAAATAGTTCTAGGAATTTCCTGGTTCCTTCTCTTTCTGAGCTGTTTCACTCTCACCTTCAATGATCACGGCCTTCTGAACAACAGCCGTATAAGTCGTTAGCTCAAATACTGCTACCCTACTATGAATCCATGGATTCAGGCCCTGCTGAAATCTCTTGGCCCGCTTTTCATCCGTATCTACTTGCTCAGGAACGAATCTGGCCAATTCAGTGAACTTGGTTTCATAATCCGGGATCGATAAATTGTCTTGCTTCAGTTCCAGGTATTTAATCTCCAACTGATTCTTCATGTAGCGAGGAAAATATTTCTCCGGGAAAAGATCAGTGAATCTATCCCAAGTCACAACACTTTCTCCTTCCAAAGCTTTCTTTGATTCCCACCAGTAATTGGCTTCGCCTTTCAAAAAGTAGCTGGCAAAATCCGTCTTCTGTTCTTCCTCAACTTTAACCAACGTAAAAGCCTTTTCCATCTCCTTCAGCCAAGCTCTCGCTTTTATAGGATCTATGGAATCGGAAAATTCCGGAGGCTTTACCGACTGAAATTGCTTGAAAGTAACTACAGGTGCTGCTGGTGGTACTTGATGTTCTGGATGAGCGGCTTGCTGTAGCATTTGTTGTTGAAACTGCTGTTATTGCTGTTGCATCTGTTGCTGCATCATCAGCATCTGCTGTGGCATAAGATGAAATATCTGATCCATATGATTGTTATCATTCTGGCCCTCAGTATTTCCGTTAGACGAGTCGGGTCTTGCTTTTCTTTTGGGTGCCATATTTCTGATAATAAAACAATTGGTTCTTTTAATAACAATTTACTAAACAGGTGATACAGAGTAGAAACAGTCTTTATAATTTTAAAACAACGTTAAAACAGTTGATATGGGAAAGAAAACAATTTATCAAATATCTAAAATAAGTGAGTAAAAACAGTGCAATGTTTAAATAAATCATTTTCAAATAATTTTAAATTTTGAAAATATAAAGGGTACAACATGATTGTAAATAAAAAAACATTTTTAAAATATGCGACTGTAAAACGATAAAATAAATGTAAATGCTTAAATGACTGGAAAAATAAAATAAAGAAAACGTGAAAAGGTTCATCTTATATATATATATAGGTAGGACACCAGCTGCAGGTGTCAATGCTTGATACAAAAGTCTATAATATGTTAGTCGTTCCGCTACTGTTATCAGTCAAAACTAGTAGCTACACTCATACAAACTAGTCATACAATACTACACTGCATCTATCTACAGATAATATACGAGATACAACACTCCACTGTCTGCTGAGATCAGAATCCAGGTGGCACATGGCTCAGCTCCTCCTGCAAAGCCTCTAATACTGCCTCTGTGAGTCTCATCGCCCTGTGATATGCTGCCTCTGTACATATGTCCTGCTGTCTCAAGTCAGTAAACTGCTGAGAACCAGCCCTATGGATCCGGCGTAGTCTCTCTCTCAAGATGTAGTCTGGTCGGAGTGCTCGAACTAGACCGTCCTCCTGTGTCTCAAACAACTCAAAAATCTTCCTACACCGATCCTGCCATCTGACCCTCTCCTCTCTCTCTGACTGGTACCGCTGATATAGAACCGTGCGAGGCTCACGAAGATCTGTACGGGAACTTCGAAAAGGCAATGGTAATGGCTGATCCACCACTACCTCATCCATAAACTCTGGCTGCGGAAATTGGTATACCCCGGGCACAGGGGCATAGATAGCTAGTGGTGCAGGAAACAAAACAGGCTGCTCCTGGGGTGCATATACAGGTGGCTCTTACTCTGGCTCCATCTGGGGAATCTCTGGAATCTCAGGCTATGGCACGGAACCTGTGGCTCTAAGTCCTTTCACTGTGGAATGTCAACCATATCAGGAACATCAAACATCGGAAACTCCAAAGGTGGAAAGTCAGGTATCTCTGGCTCAAAATATGGAAAGTAATCAATAAAATCTGGTACCTCTGGGGCAGGCAACTTATCTGGTGCTGGACCCTGTGGTAGATGTGGAGGTGGTGGTAATGGAGAGAATACCTACAATGATGTTGGGGCTAGTACTGGTGTTGCTACTTGGTCTGACTCGGTCCGCTCCGCAGATGACGACAAAGAAGCCATCTAATATACATGACAATAATAACGCAAAAACAATCATATCACAATCCTAAAACTCATAACTTCTAATCACATAAACAAACAACCCTAACATTCCTACTTCTATCTTATATGATCTTTCTATCTGAATTAATTCTAATGTTCTTGTTTTCAAGGGTCAAAACCTATGCTCTGATGCCAACTGTAACACCCTCCAAATCCGGGGTATAGATTTGGGGCATTATTAATTTTAACTACTCACTAAACCTGCACAAGCGGAATATAAGTATAATAATTACCCCGAACTACTGCTACTCATCAGGATCTTTTAAGGTTAAGAGTTGAAAACAAGAACGACACACTAACTTTATTACAAACCAGTTCAAAAATAATCTGTCTCAAGAACTCTCTTTTATTACAAAACTTTATTCTATCTACATTTCTCATCAAACAACTTTTATTAAAACCAACACTACTACTTATCCTCCTACACATGATCTGGTAACTCAAAACTCTCTTCTGGGATAGGGATGAACACTCTTGGTATAAGAGGGTCCCACTGCTTGACTCGCTTCTTGATTATGCAGGTTCTGATGGGGTTCATTCTCTACCTCGACTGAAAAATAAATACTAATAACAATAAAAGGGGGTGAGCTAAAAATTGCTCAACAAGCCTGCAATAATATATGTGGTAACAAGAGAAAATAAATAAATCGAATTCTGATGGTTTGAACAACCATTTGTATCTGTATGGAATAATAAAGTGCCATTACTGGCGAGTGCCAAATGAATGGGACTGGAAATAAGAACTAACTATGCATTATAACCTGCTGATCAGTCAGGATATAGTGCGGATCTATACCCAACTGCATAGACCCAACCAACATAGGGAGTACTCAGACAACTACGGCCTATTAATTAATGGTCTGGGTAAAACCCAGTCTGTATCGTAACCATCCAGTCCAAAGTTGAGCATCCGGAACAATCGGAATGCTTTCGATGTATCCCAACATCAGGATATATCATAATATATGTAACAAGGGTGAAAATATTGGAATATCACTGCAAGAAATTGTACTTTTACCTACAAATAATTTACCTACCATTATCTATTGGTAGTTAAAAACTACCTTTACCTACACATTTATAATTGTAGAATTTAATGGTGTATAAAAGTAAAATACTCAACTTACTTATATGTGCAACGTTATCAAACCAAATTTGACGCTGGTAACCAGTGATGAGGACATTACGTGTCACTCTTCCTTTACCTACACATTACGTGTCACTCTTCCTTCATAAATATCTTCCGTTATAATCATGTTTTTTAATTTTTTAATTTTAATTTTTTAAACAAACTTAAAAATAATATGTAATTTTATTACGTAATATTATTTTAATTAAAATATTCAAGCAAGTTCACTTTCATATTTTTTTGTCTGGTTTATATTTAAAATTATCAATTAACACAAATACTGTTATTAGTGTCGCATCATGATATTCATGAGTTTATCTATTTTATATATTTAAAATTTTAGAAATTCTTTTTATAAATAAATTAAAAAAAAAATTTAAATAAAATTTTTAACGAATAAAACTTTTAAACAAATTATGTATCCTACAATTCTAACTAAAATACAAAATTCTACTCTATCCTAAAATATATGCATATTAATCATTGCAAGAAACGTTATATTGAAATTAAACTAATGATTCTCAAAAATAAACATAAGACACAAATAGTATTGTACATTCGAACATTTAGAACTAATAGAATTTACAATAAATTATTAATATCTTATATAAAATTACAAATTTATTTTTTCATAAGTATTAAAATAGTAAACAAATATATAATTATAAATAAAAATAAAATAAAATTTTACAAAATTTTGTAAAATATAGTTACGTATATTACATCTTTTTGTGTTAAGAAAATTCTTCAAATTTTTACAAATATAAAATAAGCTAATTTATTTTATTCTAAGGTAAATAATACTTTTTTGGAGATAAATTCATTCCCATAAAAAATGAGTGAATAACAGAAGATATTGTTATGCACATAATGGGTGGCATGGTATTCGCTAACAGTTGGGTTGTTTCACAAAGGAAGAGGTGTATTTATTTAGACTAGTAATATGATGATATAAGCGGAGTAGTAGTTTCGTGCCAATATGGATCTCAAATCTCTCTCCAGGTCTCCCTTGTACACAGGTATCAAGTTTTAGCTTTACCACGTATATTTTCATCCATCTATTATTTTCTTAAAATATAAATACATGTTGATTATTATATATCAATATTATTTATATGTATTTGGTTAGTGTGCGTCTAATGTCTAATGCTTGTTGACTTTCAGAATTGATAAAAGTGAATGCTTCAAAGAGATTCTCGTTTTACAAATTACAATGGTGGTTTTGAGTACTGATCTTGTCCCCCGAAACAAAGCTATACTCGGGTTGGAGTAATAACACAGAATATATTTTTGAAGATAAGAAAGTTACTCTCATGTATCAAACATCCAGAATGTGTGGGAAATATTCGTTCTAAACTACCAACCGATTGATTAATTTGGAGGTGTTCCATTTCTACCTTTTTAATTGCATTTATTTGTCTCTAATTTCATTAATCCACAATTCAAGGAAGTTTGAGTAGTGAATTTTAATGTTGGTTTCTTTACAGGAATCATGACGAAAATTCTGGATAAATAGAAGTCTTGAAGAGTGATAGTTATCTCAAATGAAAATGGTCCGAGCTTACTTGCTCATTCTAGTTCATGAAAGATATGCAAGATAATGCCTAATAGAATTTGAAGATTGAATTGTATTATTTTTATTGTAAATCTTTAAATTCTATTCCGTGCGTACATTTTACATGTTAATAAATTATTTCATGTTTTTTCAAATTTACACATTTCAATTTTATGTATTTAATATTAAAGTTAATTGAAAGAAAACAATTATATATCATGGCCTAATCTCGGACACGAATTGACTTTTTCCGACCACTCATGTTACAAACTTCTAAAACTATGTGGATCACTCGTGAGCCACCACATGGGTTTCAACGTGGAAAAAACTTATTGCAATATACTTGTGACATGTCATCGATGACTCATCTTTCATGATTTGGAAAAGTAGGGACCACTTTATATTTTACCTACCAATTGAATAAATGTAGGTAAAGACTATTTCTCCACCAACCTTTACCTACCAATCGCTACCAATATTTTATTAGTGGGTAAAACTCTTTACCTACACATAAAGTATTTTTACCTACCTTTATAATGTGTAGGTAAAAGCCAAATTTCTTGTAGTGTATGAATAGAGGATTCAATAAATTGGGAGAAATCAAGAATCGAAATGAAATAGAAACAAGAATCAATAACTGTGTATCAGTGTATATGAACAAGAATTATCAATGTATAATTGATATGAAAAGTAGGATATATTTCACTATTCTGAATTTAGAATAGGGGAAAAATTTGCCTGGCGCGTACTTAACCTGGTTCAACACACCGTCTTCGGTCTCCTGCTTGATCTGCCTTGCCGATACTGAATCAGTCATGGAAAGGTAGTCATTTAGATAACTTACTACATACGCGTATCTCAAATTAATACCACGTAACCCTAATAATCTACCCATGCGTTTCTATCTGACTCGCGTATATAAATATATAGAATTATATAACACATAAGGTTCACATAATCATGTAAAGCACATAGCATATAAGGTACATAATTGATTTTTATCTCATAATTATTTTTTTAGAATCGATACTAGACTTATACCCATATTAACTAACCCTATTTGGTTTTATTTATAATTTTTCGGGATTTATTTGACCCGATTCTACCTATATTAGGGCCTATAAACCTTTAACTATCACAAGACGACTTTCTTTCGGAAGAAATTATTATTTACAATTATTTTTATTGGATTTTTTTCATTTTTCTGAATATAGGGGTCTTCGTTTCACTCAAATCGGAGTAACAGTTTAATTATTATGAATTAAACAAGATTTAATTAATTAATAATTAATTATAAATATTTAATTATAATTAAATAATCCTTAATTATATTTTTAAATAATTATTTAATAATTATTATATTTTAAAATTATTATTCCCTAATTATTAGGATTAATTATAATTATTTACAAATTATTATCACTTACTTGATTAGATCAATTATCTAGAAATAAATAATCGATGCAACTAACGGTTACGTTATTCATCGAATAAGTAATTATTATTTGCAATATAATCTAACTCAACGATCAACTACTCGTATAAATACGAGCTACTCGCATTCCTCGTATACCTATCAACTTATTATTACTGATAATTATAATTTATCACCACTTATACGATTAAATCGATCATCTGTATTTAACTATTCGATTCGAATAATTTTTACGATATTCCTCAAATAATTAACTATCGCTCTAATAATAATAATAATTATAATCCAACGTATCGTTCACTTTTTCACATAGGTACGAGTTATTCATATTATAGAACTAATTATCGAATCTTTAATCGTATTATTCAATTATTTTTAATCCTTATTTATTAATTAACTACCTAATTATTAATTAATAAATAACTAATAAATAATTAGATAAATAATTAAATAATCAATCAAATAACTAATTTCAAAATTTTAAATTATTAAAATAATTCTGAAAGTATTAATAATATTTTTCAGAATTTAAAACTTATTTTTATTTAATTTTTAGAATTTTTAAAACTGATTTTTGATTTTATAAAATATAATTAATTAATTAAAAATCCAGAAACAGAAAACGGGGAATGGAAATCTGGTTTTGAAGATCAAACCCAGGACGAATTCCGGGTTGAAACCGGGTCGAACCCGGGTCCTCAAGAACAGCCCAGAACACGGCAACGGTGGCCATTTCTGGCGAGCTTTCCGGCGAGCCTAAACCCCGGCCAAAACGCAATGATTTCGACTCGTTTAAGCTGCAACATCGTTCCTTTCTTCTCTCACCGTACAACCACCCTCTCCATCGCAATCGACGACCACTCCATCCCGTTCTCCGGCCAAAACTCCATTTTTTTTCCGATGAACCTCCTCGGAGAATCGTTTCTTACCAAATCGTGAACCAAAATTCACAAAACATATAGGAAATCAAAGCTATAGACTGCTATAATCATTCCCAACAGTACATATAATCAAAAATATCTAAAATTCTAAAAAATAAATAAATCAAAAATACTAAAACCCATGAACTCGGCACATCGATTTAGGGGTTATAAAATTAAAATTAAAATACCTAATCACTCCTAGGACTACAACAAAATTAATTGCATCAACCAAACAATCAAATGATTCTTCACAATCAAAAACCGAAATTCATGCCAAGAACATAAAAATTGATTTTGAGATTAATCGAACCTCAGTTGTTGATATTAATATCAATAGATTCGTCTCTTAACAAGGATTGTATCGGTTACTTGAACTTTTACAATGGATTAGTGAATCTCCTAAAATGATGGATTGATCTTCTCCCTCCTCTAAGAACATACTTGTCACCGACACTTTCTAATTTAATTAAACTGATTTTTAATAATTAATTAACTAAAAATTAATATTAATTCAGCTATTTATAGTAGTGAAAATAATACCCCTAAATAAAATTAAGGGGCTAATTACAAACCTAATAAAAATATTTGGCCCCAATTTTTATAATTTTTGGGTATTAATAATGAATTTTTAAATATCCAATAAATACAAAATAAATGCTAAAAATTCCCAATAAATGTGAATATTACAAAAATGCAAAGAATAAAGATATATAATAATTTCATGATCATATAAAAATAAAAATGTGATTTTTGTGGGGCTTTTGGTACCCGAAGAGGTCCGGAAAAGTCATCTTTCGCGAAAAAGGTAAATTTGTAAAACGTTTAGGGGTTCAGAATAGCGATATGATACAGGTCGTTTTGGCAAAATAGGGCCAATGATTTTATTTGAAATACGGGCTTTAAAACTCTATTTGAGCTGTACGGGTTTTGATATAAAACATATAACTTATGATAAAATACTCAATACATATCTGAATCACATTCTGATCGAAACAGACGACACGTAGCACATAGCAATTAGGGTTTAATGACTCAACACATTTAATCACATAATAATACACATAAATATCTTTATTATAATATAATACGAGCGTAATTTTCTCGGTCGTTACATTTGGCACTACAAAAATTTTGCAATCAGACAACAGTTGATAGACAACGGTAAAAAAAACTATCGTCCTAAAAAATCATACAACGGTTAATTGATTTTGCAGAAAAAACAGTTGTGTGAGCTCCAGAACAAACAACGGATATTCATCTTTTTTAAACTGTTGTACAAGTTGTATTCTCTCATCGAGTCAGAAAACGGTTTTTTAAATGTAGTGTTGTTAATCTTTAACACAACGATTATAAACCGCTGTTACTATGTTAACGTATAGGGATATACGATAACCGTTTTGACATTACATTGTGTAATTCAGACAACGGTTTTTCAGAAAGGTTGTCCTCTAAACTATCAAACAACAGGATAAAAACAGTTGTCTGAGAAATTTTAATGGGTACCACGTATTGAGGTGGCAACACGTGATAGGTGGTAAATCATTCACAAGGATTGCTGAGGTGACGAAATGAGTGCCCTTCATTGAAATGAGATTTGATATCGGCCGTGAGATCGAAAAATAACTGATATTCTTATACAACGGTTTTATGTTAAAACAAAAGTGTTGTCTTAGTTGGTCTCATACAAGCTTTTAGATATTACGTTGTGTAATTCACACAACACTTTTTAGAATGGTTGTCTTAGAAACCTTCATACAACATAATAAAACTCTTGTCTAAAATAGTTATTTTATAATTTAAGTGGGCACCACCTGATGAGGTGGCACCCCATGATAGGTTGTAAACATTTTACTCGAATTGCTGAAGTGTGGAAATGACAGCCCTTGATTGAAATGGATTAGATATTAGCCGTTAGATTGAAAAAAGCTGATATGCTTACACAACGGTTTTATAATAAAAAGAGCATTGTCTTTGTTGATCGTTACAAAATGGTGTTTCAAGAAAACCATTGTAAACGTATTACTGTATAAAATGAGATTCTCTGTTAACAAGATAAATTTTTTAAATAATTTTTTCGACGACCCAATCATATGGAAATTAAGATATATCAATTTTAGTCATACAAAAAAATTATTAAAAAATTTAAAATTCATCTTGCATGCCAGGAATAGAAAAATCCCATAAACCCATCCCGACAACGAGACTCGTTCCTGATTTACAAGATCATTTTTTTAAATGAAATTTTCGACGATCCAACCGTACAGATGTTAAGATATATCAATTTTAGTCATATCAAAAAATTATTAACAAATTTGAAATCCATCTTGCATGCGAGGATTACAAAAATCTAGTAAAAGTACCACTCCCCACAACGAGACTCGTTCCTGATTTACAAGATTAATTTTTAAAATGATTTTTTCGACGATCCAAACGTACGGATGTTAAGATTTAGTCATGAAAAAATTATTAACAAATTTGAAATCCATCTTGCATGTCAGGATTAGAAAAATTTAGTTAAAGTACCACCCCCAACAACGAGACTCGTTCCAGATTTACAAGATAAATTTTTAAAATGATTTTTTCGATGATCCAGCCGTACCAATGTTAAGATATATCAATTTTATTTATATTAAAAAATTATTAACAAATTTGAAATCTATCTTGCATGTCAGGATCAGAAAAATATAGTAAAAGTAACACTCACGACAACGAGACTCGTTCCCGATTTACAAGATTAATTTTTAAAATGAATTTTTCTATGATCCAATCATACGAATATTAAGATATATCAATTTTAGTCATATGAAAAAATTATTAACAAATTTGAAATCCATCTTGCATGTCATGATTAGAAAAATCTAGTAAAAGTACCCCTACCGACAACGAGACTCGTTCCCGATTTACAAGATTAATATTTAAAATGATTTTTTCGATGATCCAACTGTAAGTATGTTAAGATAAATCAATTTTAGTCATATGAAAAAATTATTAAAAATTTCAAATTAATCTTGCATGTGAGGATTAGAAAAATGTAGTAAAAGTATCACTCCTAACAACGAGATTTGTTCACAATTTATAAGATAAATTTTTAAAAAGAGTTTTTCGACGATCGAGCCATATATATATGAAAATATATCGATTTTAGTCATATAAAAAAATTATTAAAAAATTTCATATTCATTTTGCATGTCAGAAATCGGAAAATCTAGTAAAAGTACCACCCCCAACAACAAGACTCGTTTCCGATTTACAAGATTATTTTTTAAAATGATTTTTTTGATGATTGAACCGTACGAATGTTAAGATATATCAATTTTAGTCATATAAAAAAATTATTAAAAATTTCAAATTCATCTTGCATGTTAGGATTCGGAAAATCTAGTAAAAGTACCACTCCCAACAACAAGACTCGTTCGCGATTTACAAGATTAATATTTAAAATAATTTTTTTCGACAATCCAACTTTTCAGATGTTTAGATATATCAATTTTAGTCATATAAAAAAATTATTAAAAAATTTCAAATTAATTTTGCATGTCAGGATTAGAAAAATCTAATAAAAGTACTACTCCCAACAACGAGATTTGTTCACGATTTATAAGATAAATTTTTAAATGAGTTTTTTGACGATCCAACCATATAGATATTAAAATACATCAATTTCAATCATATAAAAAATTATTAAAAAATTTCAAATTTATCTTGGATGTCAGGAATAGATAAATCTTGTAGAAGCACTACTTCCTAGAATGCGATAAGTTATTAAAAAATTACTAAAAATTATATCTTGCATGATTATAAATTTTTTTGAATAAAAGTGCAAATCCAAAAATTAAGATTATTTTTCGATTAAAGAATTAATTTCATGAAGATTTTTTTCCGATGATCTTGGAGAATGTTAATGTTATTACTTTTAATATTGTAAAAAATAATTTAAAATTTCAATTTTAATGAAAATTGATTAAAAGTCCAAATCCAAAAATTAAGATTATTTCTCGATTACGAAATTAATTTCATGAAGATATTTTTTCGATGATGTTGTAGAATGGTAATGTTATAACTTTTAATACTTTAAAAAATAATTTAAAATTTTCAATTTTTATGTCAAATTACGTTATACTGAAAATTATTTGAAGTTATTATTATTTAAATACAGCTACTTGTAAATTTGATATTTTTTTACTAAATCAAGACTAATATTTGGTTTCCTCCACCGGCCAATATTTCATTTATGCCTTCTCAAGTCTTGGTTTCCCCCTTCTATCTCAATCCCTAAATATCATACCCTCCGCTATTCAATCTCAACATCATAAACAGATCGAACTCTCTCTTTCTCTCCATCTCTCCCCCTCTATCTCCTTCTCTCTCAATCTTACAACCAGAGTCAATACACTTCATAGACACCCAGATCGATGTAAGTGTATATATCTCTACGCATCACACATATTTAGATGTATGTGTACTTTTCTTCGATTTGGGGTTGTTTTCTATTTTCTATTCTTCCATTTGTAATTCAATTTTTAGGTCTTATTCTTTTATTAGTTTAGGGCTTCAGTTTAGGATTGGGTTTCAATTTATATTTGGGCATAAAGTCATGTAGGTTAAGCATTTTGGGTGTAGTGGAAGGACGAAATGGTCTCTTCTTGTAAACGAGGACACTACTGATTGCCATAACCCGTAGGTTCATCACTATTATCTTAAACTTCTGTTTTAGTTATCCCACCTAGACATATAGCATTTGAACTTTGCTGTTTAAGACTGGTCCGAGTCCTTTAATTGATTTCTAATTATTACAGTGCTGCCTTTTTTTTGCCTTTAAGTAATGTATTTTTTGTTAGTTACTCTTTATATGCCTATATTTGCTTTTGTATAAGGATGTCAGACTAGTTGAGGCCTTTTGTTGAGATATGAATGCACTTCATAAGTATTCACATCATAATTTTATAACTTGTTGACAGTTTAGTGTTTATGACTTCTTCCCATTTCTTCCTGAACTTTTGTCTAGTACTATATTACAAGATAAAAGGCAAAGGTCTGCTATTTTGGTGTGGTAGTGATAATTGTTTTTAGTCATTTAGCATAATAGTAAGCATAAGAGATTGTTGAATGCTCCTCACAAATGATGAATGCTCCCCACAAATGCAAAGTTGCAAAGTGATGATACGGTATTTTACTACTTGCAGAGTTAAGTTTTCTCATAGACTTTATCTGATTTTCGAGTTTAATCTTGTGTTTTTGCATCATTATCGTTAAACTCTGCTTTTTGTGCTGGTTTTTTCAGCTGCTTTATGGTTAGTTAATTGTGTAATGGATACTTGTTATTAGTGCTAACGAGTAGTGAAGTACAAAAGAATGTATATTTATATGATTAACACTTCTTTGCAATTTCAAGGAAAATAATTCCTTAAGAACACTTCTTTACTGATAAGTATATAGTTGGGCAGATAGACTAAAACGAGTTAGCCTAAACATTAAAACCATAATAGGTTCAGTGACTGAATCACGGTGACATGATACATTACTAGTAGCTCTTGAATCTACTCCAATAACGTGCATTCCGGCTGGTTGTAATGGTGCTATTTCAGCCACTGAAACAGTTGTAATAGTTCTCCTGCTGCTTGCAGATTAACTAAGAAACCCAAGGTACAAATTGTTGATATTGATGTTGCTGATGCCAACAATGAGTTGGCAGCTGTTGAGTATATGGAGGACATGTACAAGTTCTACAAGCTTTTTGAGGTACATTTTAATCTTGAACAAATTGTATTGAACTTAATACTTGTAGTACTATATTGCACAAGTCTGACCTGTCAAACTCTTCTCTCTTGTAGAATGAGACCAAGGTTTTTGACTACATACAATCACATCCTGAAATTAATAAGAAAATGAGAGCCATACTTGTAGACTGGTTGATTGAAATTCACAAAAAATTGGATCTGATGCCAGAGAATATTTACCTCACAATCAACATAATCGATCGCTATCTAGCAACGGAGATAGTGGGAAGGAAGGAACTGCAGTTATTGGGCATTAGTTCAATGCTTACAACCTCAAAGTATGAAGAGATATGGGCCCCTGAAGTGAATGATTTTACCAAAATTTCACACAAAGGTTACACTAATCAACAAGTGCTAGTTATGGAGAAGAAAATTCTCGGTGGGCTTGAATGGAACTTGACTGTCCCTACCCCTTATGAATATATGTATGCAAATTAGTTATTGTGTACCTTAATGAGCATATTTAGAAATAGATTTTAAGTTATAGTTGTAATTCTTGTAGAGAACCTTTGTATTATAAATTTAATTTCAATTGTGAAATAACAATTGAATTATTATAATATCATTTTATTTTAAAATTGATTTATTTTAAATAATGAGATTAACTTTGTAAAAAATTGTGTGCAACCCACTTAAAAATGATGAAGACCGTTGTATGTGTCACTGCACATATATTTTTTTTAAAAATTGTTGTCTTTTGATATTCTTTGCAATGGTTTAAATTTTTTACACCATTGTCTTTTAAACAAAAAACATTCATGATAATGGTTTTACTAGTTAAAAAAGATTATAAACTGTTGTTTATGAAAATATCGAATAAGTTAACAATAATGGTTTTTTACAAAACCATTATTGTTAAGTTAGATAGACAGTAGTTAAATAAAAAAATAGTTATTTTAAAAAGTTCCAACAATGGTTTGTTGAATAACTGTTCTGTCTTCCATGTTAACACAAGTACTCTAACAGGTTGTTTAATCTCTATTTTTACAAGGGTAAAAACAACCATTGTCTGATGTTCAATCACACGAGTGTTGGAAACACAACAGAAAACATACTTGTCACACAACGACAAAAAAATAGTATGATTGCAAATATGTTGTAGTGTGGGATGTTCCCCAAAATAAATTCGTGCGCATAAAGCGGATAATATCATACTAATGTGGAGTTAAGGTTCGCAGGTGGCCCAATAAGTAACCTGGCAATGATACTACTTGTTGGACTACGTGCGAGCCTCTTCACATTAAATGATATTGTCGATTTGGGCCGAGCCCGCATAAATTTATTTTTTGATACTTACCAAAATGCCTCATACTAATGGAGGTAACATGCTGCTTATTAACCATCAGTTTTCTCCTCCTACAAAAATAATGTCCATTCACCCAGACAAAAATAAGGGACGAAACATTAAGAATTGAAGAAGAAATCAAGCAATATACTAGCGCTCATCAAGAGCCCAACTCAGAGATTTGGATCCTTCTTTCTTTTTTGATCATTTGATGTTGAACTTAGGTTGATAAAAATAAATAAAATATTATAGCTTATGCCCATGCTTTTTTTGCGAAAATATTATTATAATCCGACCAACATTTAAGTAGTTTCATATCTTATATAGATACATCTAGCCGTCTAGGAGTTTACTTTTTATTTCTATTATAAGTTAATAAGTACTAGTTTATTCTAAATGAGATTAGTTGAAAAAGTTACCGTAAAAGATTTTTTTTTCAATTTAGCTATACGTCAACGTGATCATGTCATGTAGAAAAATATATATTTTATAAGTACTGGTATAGAATAGGCATTTTGTACATGTGACCTATATATCTTATAACACATATGTAGAGGAAGGCACAAAATAAAAACTAGTCTTAATTGTGTCTACTCATTAGGCTCTTTCTCTTATTGATATACCCAACTCTCTGCATTCCCAAACAAAAGAACAACATCATATCATCTGATTTAGTAAGGTGTTTAATCATTTAAAAAATTACTTAAAAAATATAATTAAGATACTTGTTAGAGTACTTTATATATGATCATCATTTTTGGCTCAACATATTTTTGGTGCTGATCTGGATTCCTCCCACCAAGCGTTGATATCAACATGTTAGTTCAAAACTTCAGTATGTTCGATATTAGTTATGAAGAGTCTATACTTAACACCTTGCATTAAATTCTTTCTTGCTGCTGGTATACTATTTCGTTACTCTTAATTATGTAATGGATATAATTTATCACAACTCAGGAATGATCTTTTCCAAATTTATAAATTTTGCTGGACCTGAAGTTAAAATCTTATTGTTTGAGCTAATCTGTTAAACTATAACTAGCTTGGCAAGCTTGCAAGATGACATGTACGGTATCCAAACTTATTCTCTCAATTTTGTTTTTTTGATTAATTTAACATCAATTTAATTATAGGGAAATGCTTGCTTCTTACCTTTTCCGTATAAACATATAAGGTAAATTGAAATATGTTGGTTATATGTTGGAGCAAGGTTCCTTTAACGAGGTGACTTATTGATCATCACTTGCTTCTTGTTACTATTCAAGTTGATGAGGTAAACGTGACCCTAATTATGGGTAAGTCATTCCTTTTATGTATATCTATAAAGATTGTACAATCATTTTACATATTTAATTTTCCTTATACAATTTTAACTGCCATTTCTCTGTTCATTTTTAATGGATGTAACTTAAATGAAGAAGTAATAAAACTGAATTGTAATATCAATTTAAAGATATTGGCTAATGCCACCCGAATATCTAAGAGTGTCCGACGATTGGTAGTTGCTAAAAACATTCACGATTTTTTTGCAAGTAAAATTAGTTATGACTCCAATTTAGTTACACCCTTACGTGAGTTTAGTTAGTTTCATTTTACAAGAAGTATTAATTATTCTTTATTATTTACCACTGTGCCAATTAATTTATTACATTTTCTTTGCTCTACTTTTTAGTTCCCAGAGATTTCTATTGTTAGTTAGTTCGCCCAAATTTTAACTTATTTGTCAAATACACTGTGATTATTTACATGTATTTCTTCTATGTGTTTTAAGACTCTTGACACAACATCAGTGATAATGGTCATTGTTTTAGTTAACAAATAAAATATAAAACTAACTACATGTAACACCCCCAAATCCGGGGTCGGGGATCCGGGTTGTCACGAGTTCCATTTCCCTTAATAATATTTAATCTTAATAATCAACCAACTACTGCGTACTGTGACCCCACAATATACACACACACCACAAGTTATAGTCTCACAGATGAATATCCAAAATAACACAAGTCATTTTATTCCACAATTATAAACCATTTCACCTCAAAAGGGTTTCTGAATAATTTACATATCTTTGCCATTATTACAATTCTAATATACATAAGTCTGGTTCATCAATAGTTGAAAGCCTAGCCTATTGGTAGTTCCTACCTCAGCTACGGTGGCATCAACGCTTCCAGAAACTGCAGAACCGTTTCCTGACCGCTTACGAATTGGAAGCTTGGTCCTGTTCATCTTTTCTATCTGTTGTTGTGTGAAGAAAGAAGAAAGCACGGGTGAGCAACAAGCCCACCAAAATAATATGTATAATAATTAACAATATATGAGCATTCTCATAGTACTCATGAAAGTCTTGGTCCAGAAGAAATGAACCAAGTTGATATCTTAACGCGACCAAGTCGCAAAATATTCAGTATATATATACATATCTACTTTTCACAATTTTTGAAATCCTCTGACATGTATAATATACACAGAGTTCCAGTTTATAACTATTTAAAAATATCGTTGCAAGGTGATCTCATATATCTAACCTTGTCTCAACGTTTTTCTGAAAATCTTTGTCATTCATTAAGATAATCATTAACTGGATATAAGTTGAAAAGATGAAGTTACAAGATACTCCAATATACTTATATCTTTTCCGAATACTACTTGAACCACCCACCGTTCAAGGTATAAACAATTTCGAAAGTTCTACATAGATGCGACTACAAGATAAGACTTGAATAGATTCAATCCTTGAAATGTGTTTAAAAAGAAATGAAGTTACGAGATACTCATTGAGGGAAGACACATTATAACCGTTTGACCCTGTCAATGCCTCAGCAATCACCCATCTGTAGCCTTTCGATCGAATGCTCAGGGTAGTGTTGCAAAATATCCAAACTGGATGATGAATCATTACAGGAGTTTGCCGCGCCAGGAAGACCACTTACGATGATCAGTCGCAGTAGTACAGCCCCACCATTTTCTACATGTAGAGGAGAACTGGTCGATTTACTTGTCAACCGAATACACTGGACTCCTAAGGACTGGACCGTCTTAGCGGACTCAAGGCCATTTGGGCCAATATAATAAGGCTGGGCCGGCGCACTCGACCACTTACGCACTCTAGTTCAGATGAGAATCCATGACTCTGAAACGTAAAGCTCGTCTCCCCTTTTCCTAAGTAGGAACTTGTTGATACGACTCCGCCAGGAAGTCGCATCTAGTTGGAAAGAAAAACTCACCGATATTTCCCAGGCGATGCCTGTTAATGGATTAACTTATTCCAAGAATTTACTTCCCGAGTGTTGGGTAAGTAATCAAAAACTCTTTTATCAAACAGCAACCTTGTTGCGAATATAAGAATACATCACGGAGCCGGATCCCTCAGATTTTTGAGCGAGTATTTAAATCCCCTTCGAAAGGAAGATCTTAAATTCGAAAACGAGTTTTGGAATCTGCTCTAACTTTTAAAATTATTTTGAAGACTCGAAAACATTTTTTAAGAATGTTTGGAGTAATGCTGATTTAATAAAATAAATCAGTCCCGATATATTAGAAAATATCTGAATATTATTATTTAAATAATATTCCCACAAGGATAATCCTTATTAAAATAACTGAAGTAGAAGTTTTAAAACTTATACTTGAAATGAATAATAAATAACCAAAGATATACTTATACGAACGTATGATCTTTATTTGAATAATCGAAAATAAGTTTGATTATCGAAACATTATTCTTTAATAAAATAAAGAATATTATTTAGTAAATAAGCGGAGTCATAAGTCCTCAAATGAATATTCAAATATATTCATTAAATAAAATAAACGGAGTCTTAAGTCCTCGAATGAATATTCAAAATAATATTCATTAAATAAAGTAAGCGGAGTCATAAGTCCAATGAATATTAAAAT